>NC_135224.1:20536722-20544222 GCF_052324685.1 Brachyhypopomus gauderio | reverse complement strand
TAACGCTCTCCTCCCGCTCCTGTTAAAAAGATCCCGAGCTCATCTCACGGCCCTTTGCTTTCTATTTTTCCACTCCAACGCTCGCAAACCACGCCTCCCCCCAAAGGTCGCGACCCCGGGCAACGTCTCCGCTTCCTGTCCGTGTCTCCCTCCTTCCCCTGCAGGCCTCGTAGCCGAGCCCCGATTCAGGGAGCGCCAAATATAGGAAAACGCACGCATGCATTGACTCTACTTCTGAATGGTGGACAAACCCCCCGTCCCCACCGTGATGGAGAGATCAGGGCGGAAGGAGGTGAATTCCCCCCCCGAGAGATCGCTAATCCGACTCCCTGGGGCGGCCGACGCTTTCCACGATTAAACAGAGACAAGAGACAAAGAGCGCGGGAGAAGGATTAAGGGACACTTGTTTGAAGCTGTCTTCCTTTTGGAGGAATCCCCTTCTGTCCCGTAACGAGCAGAGACGAGGACAGCAGCCCCGGCAGGTCGTTAGTGGAAGGGGTTCCGTGCCACATGGAGGGGCGGGGCTTGCTAATTGAACCCCTGTCAGCTCCGAAAGCTTGTTTATTTCATTTGTTTCCTACTGGGCTTTCAAATGCGAGTCGTGGCTCTGTGCCCGACGAGCGGCATTCCGTTCTTCGCGCTTACTCTGATAGGACCGCTTAGGAGAACCCAGCTGTAGGACGGAGGGGGGGGGGGGGGGGGGGGGGGTTAGGGGTCCTGGAGGAATCAATAAACACTTATGATACGTGTCATAAAGAGCACATCAGTGTGTGCTCGCAAACGATATCAGTGTTTGCGTTGGTATCGACGGTGCTGTAAAAGTTATCAGTAAAATAGCTCGAGAATTGCTTTGTGTGTGTCACTGGAAAACAAAGCAAGTGGCTGAAATAAAGGTGTGTGTGTGTGTGTGTGTGTGTGTGTGTGTGTGTGTGTGTGTGTGTGTGTGTGTGTGTGTGTGTGTGAGGAAGAAAGAAAAAGGAGAAGGCATATGAGAGAGGGATGGTTAGAATGGGTGACGGAGATGTAAGAATGAAATGTCGGTGTGTTTGAGTGTGTGTATGTGTGTATGTATGTGTTAGAGAGAGAGAGAGAGAGAGAGAGAGAGAGAGAGAGAGAGAGAGAGAGAGAGAGAGAGAGTCTGTCAGGATTTCAGGTTGCATTCCTCTGCTATCACTTCCTCTGTTAATTAGAGTCATAAAACCACGGCACTTGTGAGGTGTTCCTTACTGCTGCTGTACAGACCTATTCCAGGGGGTAACCTGGCAACCGCAAACACACACACATACACACACACACACACAGAAACATTAAAAAACAATAAATATCTTGAATGTGGGAACTGGAATCAAACAGGTTTAATATTCCAAGCTAAATATTTCACATTAATGTCTCTCTTTCCACCCCCCTCCTTCTCTTTCTCCCTCTCCCTCTCTCTCTCCTCCCTCTCCAGCCTGTAAGGTTGGCTACTATAGGGCCCTGGCTACAGATGGCAGCTGTTCTAAGTGTCCACTTCACAGCTACTCGGTGCGAGAGGGCTCCACGTTCTGCACCTGCGACAAGGGTTACTTCCGCTCTGACACGGACCCTGCCTCCATGGCCTGCACTCGTGAGTGCGCCCTACACCCTACGCCCTACGCCCTACACCTCACCCAGCCCTACGTCACCCAGAAGCGATGACCTAAATGTCCACACGGCGGCCGACACACACTTGTTTTAATAGACCTTATCGGTCAGTCCAGCGATAAGATGGCGGTGGCCTGTGTGTGCTCAGTGGAGCAGGTCAGAGGCTCCGCCCCCCTACCTGCTGCTCAGTTCGCACGCAAACGTGACCCCTTGCACCCATGACCCTTGCACCCATGACCCCTGTGCCCATGACCCAGAACAGTGAAGTTGGCTTCAAAGTTCACAAAACAAACCAGTATCAAAATCAGACAAACAAAAAAACTTAAAATCGTGGGCTGCCCGTAAGAGTGTGTATGCGCAGGAATGTGTGTGTGTGTGTGTGTGTGTGTGTGTTTGTGACCAAGGGTGAGTCTGTTCTGAAGCGGAGGTGACTCACGGACGATAACAGTGTTTTGCCGTGTTCCCAGCAGCCTTAGAGCAAACACAGAGGGTTAATAATAACGTTCTGCTCAGAGGCCCCACGCCCACGCACACACACACACACACACACACACACACACACACACACACGCAGTTGGTATGATAAGCAGGTGTTAAATGCGTGGGGTTGGTGCCATTAGTGTGTGGAGAGACAGTGACCTCTTGAACAGCGAGACAGATGTGACAGGATACAGGAGATAATAGTCTCAGAGCCCAATGTTCAAAAAGACACAGCAGAGAACAGCAGGCAAGAGGCTCTCTCACAGTGTGTGTGTGTGTGTGTGTGTGTGTGTGTGTGTGTGTGGCTACATGCACAAGTGGTTCTGTTTTTATAGATTTAAATCTTGTTTATTCATTTTCCTCTTTCTTCTCTTTGTCACACTTTGTCTCTCTTGTTCTCCCTCTTTCCACTATCTCTCCATTTCTCACTTTTTCTCTTTCTCCTTTTCGATCTGTCTCTCTTTCTCCCTCTCTCTCTATCTCCCTTTCTCCCTCTTTCTCTCTCTCTTTGTCATCCCTAAAAAATTACTTCAAACATAAAACATGAGAGAGAAGGAGAGATAGAGAATGAGAGAGAGAGAAAGAGAGAGAAAGAGAATGAGAGAGAGAGGGAGAGGAGGATGTAGAGAGAGGAGAGAGAGGGAGAGAGAGAATGAGAGAGAGAGAGGGAGAGGAGGAGGTAGAGGGAGAGAGAGACAGACAGCTGACCCCATTACACCGGTGTGGTTAAACCTCTCTCTCACCTTTATCGCATTAAAATGCGGAGAAGCCGGCCGACTTAATCAGCCGCTGCCAATCACGGCGCGGGGGGGCACGCCGTCGCCGCGGGAACGCTCTCAGTTGGCCAACTGTGTGCTGCATAAACGCGGCCGTGTCTCTGTTAACACAGGCTAACAGCAGAGTTTAAATACCGTTCACGCAGAGAGTGGGAGGCTACACCCCGCCAAATACGCGCTTAAAGTGTTTGGCCGATTCGTTAGACCTCGGTAAACGCCGTGGGCGATACGGACGGAAGGTCAGACAGAGGCGGTTAAGGACGGCCCCGTCCCTGGAGGCTGGCCTATGAGGCGAGAGGGGCGGGGCGTTTGGAGGAAGCAGTGGCGTGTCTGGTGTGTCGGGGAGAGAGAGAGTACGCTCCTGATTCGTCGAGTGCACGCGTGCTAAACAGCAGTGGGGGTGAAGCAATTAGCATTAATAAGATTCCCATCCGCCACCCACTCAGTCATGATGTTCATCATCATCATCTCTCTCTTTCTCTATCTCTCTCTCTCTCTCTCATGGTCTAGAGAGAGTGAGAGAAAGCAGCACAGAATGCCTGTGGTGGTGGTGGTGTTGTCATAAACTTAATTACGGCTAAATTCAGCATCGTCTGGTTAGACAAATACTACAGAGAAAATGGCAACACACACACACACACACACACACACACACACATACCCACACACACACACACTAAAAGGGCACATAAGTATTCATAGTCAATCTCTCTAATTTCCCCTGGCTGAATAATAACCTTTGACCTTCATGTCCACATATGGATCGCTCTTCTCAATCTCCGGCAAACTCACCGTGTCTCATTTTCACCTCCACGTGTCTCATCTCTGGCTCGGCAGAGCCTCCGTCGGCGCCGCTGCACCTGATCTCCAACGTGAACGAGACGTCGGTGAACCTGGAGTGGTCGGTGCCGGCGTGGTTGGGCGGGCGTCAGGACCTGATGTACAACGTGGTGTGTCGGCGGTGCGGGGCGGGACGGCCAGCGATGCCAGGCGTGCGGACCCGCCGTGCACTTCAGCCCCCAGCAGCAGGGGCTGCGCTCCACCCGCGTCTCCATCAACGAGCTGGAGGCCCACACCAACTACACCTTCCAGGTGTGGGCCGTGAACGGCGTGTCGCAGCGGAGCCCGGGACCAGAGCAGGCCACCTCCGTCACCGTCACCACCAACCAGGCCGGTCAGTGTGTGTGTGTGTGTGTGTGTGAGAGTGGAGGGATTTGTTGACTGGGTATTACAGAGGTGTTTTCTTCAGTTATTCCACACACTGATGTGGCTGGTTGGGGTTTATCCCGGTTCTGATCCGGCTGTGTATGCCAGCAGTACCTACGGCCGTAATCCACTAACCGGAGTGGGTAATCCACCTAGTGCAGGTGTGTAGGGCGCAGAGACCATCAGATAGTGGCGCTGGTGTGACGTCATACACTGCAGTGGGGAGTACTCACAGCCTCATGACATCACTGTGCCTTACACAACTTGGTGTGAGGTGTGTGTGTGTGTGTGTGTGTGTGTGTGTGTGTGTGTGTGTGTGTGTGTGTGTGAGGTGTGTGTGTGTGTGTGTGTGTGTGTGAGGTGTCTGTGTGTGAGGTGTCTGTGTGTGAGGTGTCTGTGTGTGAGGTGTGTGTGTGTGAGGTGTCTGTGTGTGTGTGTGTGTGTGTGTGTTGGGAACAGGGGCAGGAGTTTCCAGCCAAATTCGGCCAGGGACACATTTCACTTTACAGCTTGGCGTGTGGGCGTAAAAGCCGTTACTTTGGCAACAAACTGAGCGAGAGAGAGTGTTGTGTGTGTGCGTGTGAAAGTGTGTGTGTGTGTGTGTGTGTGTGTGTGTGTGTGTGTGTGTGTGTGTTAGGCTTTCATGCACTCTGGCGTGCATTGCATTTGCTTGTACTGGGGGTTTTGTAAAGTTTTACAAGGTGTTTAATTTCAGCTTGTTGAGAATGCAGGAGATGGAAGAGGTGTTTGTGTCTGGACTTTGTATGTGTGAGTATGTGTGTGTGTGTGTAGTGCTTTGTATCTCACCTCACTCCCTGTCATTATATTAGCAGGCTCTCTTACTAATTGCCATCATGTCTGTCTCACTCTCGTCAGTCAGCTCGTGGTCTGTCTCACTCTTCTCAGTCGGCTTGTGGTCTGTCTGCTTCCATTGCTCATTCATTGCTCGTTCGTTGCTCGTTCGTTGCTCATCACCTCTCAGTTGTGAACTGTTCTCCCACAAGCCCCCATCTCTAGACTGACCTCAGATCAGCGTGGGTCTGTTTGCCGTGGTAACAGCGTATAACACTGATAAAGTCTTACAGATCACACATAAAGCGTCTCCTGTGTTACCGTATCACTGGACTCGCTAGTTTAACAAAGTTCCCTCAGGACGGAGACACAGAGGTGGAGATGAGATGGATGGAGGACTCTTCAAAATCTTCTCCACCTTCCGTATGGGTTATGCCATCATGGTGCTAATGTGTTTGCCGTTCGGCGAGGCAGGGCCTGAGGGTGGGGTCTGAGGGAGGGCGGGGCCTGAGGGCGGGGCTTGATGGTGGTGTTGACTCGTAGCTACGTCAGGGTCGGTCTCTCTGAGCGGTGTGTTTGTCTCCACCTCCACCAGCTCCATCTCCGGTTACCTCCATCCAGGCCAAGGACATCACCCGGCACGCCGTGTCGCTGGCGTGGCAACAGCCAGAGCGGCCCAACGGAGTCATCCTGGAATACGAGGTCAAGTACTACGAGAAGGTGAGGAGGCACCATGGGAAATGTAGTTTCTCGGAGGGAGGAAGGGGCACTTTATGCCAGTGGCAGGGGGTAGAGTGGGGCGTTGGCAGAAGAGGCCGTCTGGGGGATGTAGTTCAGTGAGCACCGCTGGCTTCATTACTCCGTGCTAAAACATCACAAGGTCAAGCACCTAGAGAGAGGGCACTGTGGGAAATGTAGTTCTGAGCCCAAGGCGGGGGCTGGAGTCGGGCGGACGGAGAACCTGCATGGGGTGGATGGGTCACAGTGGGGGGGGGGGGGGAGCAGGGGGCGCGTGATAGAGAGAGGACTGCTCTCTCCTCCTCTCTCCTCCTCTCCTCTCCTCCTCTCCTCTCTCCTCCTCTCTCCTCCTCTCCTCTCTCTCCTCTCTCTCCTCCTCTCTCCTCCTCTCCTCTCTCCTCCTCTCTCCTCCTCTCCTCTCTCTCCTGCTGAGTTCTCTCCACTGATTGTTTCAATGATTACAGAGCAGCAGTGGTCAGATTTTATTCTCTCTCTCTCTCTCTCTCTCTCACACACACACACACACACACACACACACACACACACACACACACACACACACACACACACACAGAAACGGCTTGTACCATGTTCCAAAAGCAATAAGCCGAACACTAGGAGACACGAAGGGGAACAAACGTTATGCTAAGTTGCTTTTGTGAGGATCTGGCAATGTCTGAGTGGTCTGAACAAGCATACGAGATGAGGGATTTCTACCCTGGGGAGGGATTAAGCACATACACTGCCCCCATTTCAGCAGCCCCCCCACGTGTATTATTATTATATCAGCCGCCCACTCCGATGGTCAAGCCAGCCAATCGACGCTCCCGCCTAATGCATGCTTCTTGCCCCGCCTCCCCCCTGTCTCGCCCAATCAGGACCAGAACGAGCGAAGCTATCGCATAATGAAGACGACGTCCCGCAGCGCCGAGGTCAAAGGCCTGAGCCCGCTCACCACCTACGTCTTCCACGTGCGAGCCCGCACCGCGGCCGGCTACGGCGACTTCAGCGTGCCCTTCGAGTTCATGACCAACTCAGGTGGGTCCCGGCCTAGCCACGCCCCCCTCCGTGACCACGCCTCCGCCCCCACGATCGCACGGGACCCGCCCCCGTTCCCACGGCGGCGTGCGCGAGTATCGGCTTTCGAGGCAGAGCTCTCAACCCGATCGATGTGGCGCCGTCGCACGGCACCTGGCGCTCGCGTAATTACAGAACCTCTTTCTAACGTGCCAGTTCGCTCAGGGCCGTTTGGTAATTCCTGCTCAACAGAAATCACAGTAACCAAAGAAGCAACGAGCACAAGTGAGATGATAGTAGATGAAAGTGCTTCTAATGAATAGACATATTTCTGATGAGGAACACTGGGCCGGTATTCTTCTCACACACGTTTTTGTTCACTGACTCGAACAATACTGCTTAGTTAAAGATACTTTTGTTTACTCGCAACCCGATAGCCAATAAGAGGGATTCCCCAGGAAGGCACGGCGTTTCCCCGACACCGTCGGAACAGTCGTATCGTAATTGGCGGTTCGTAGGTCGTATCGTTATTGGCGGTTCGTAGGTCGTATCGTAATTGGCGGTTCGTAGGTCGTATCGTAATTGGCGGTTCGTAGGTCGTATCGTAATTGGCGGTTCGTAGGTCGTATCGTAATTGGCGGTTCGTAGGTCGTATCGTAATTGGCGGTTGTTTTCTGCCTCCAGTGCCTTCGCCCATCATTGGAGACGGTGCCAGCTCCACCGTGCTGCTGGTCTGTGTCGTGGGCAGCGTGATCCTCCTGCTGGTCTTCATCGGAGTCTTCGTCATCACCCGCAGGTGAATCACGAGGGAAACCCCTCCTCCTCTGCTCCCCGGGGGTCTCTACACCCCCCCCCCCCCCATTTCTCG
>NC_135224.1:20532411-20536222 GCF_052324685.1 Brachyhypopomus gauderio | reverse complement strand
ACTCCCTCCCTTAACACTCCCTCCCTTAACACTCCCTCCCTGGTTTTTATGTAAAACTTTGGTGAAGAGGAGTAACTCTTCCATGGAGGACTATTTGATCTGTGTGGCCCCACAACGGGCTTCACTAAGGCAGCCGTGCATCAGTAAGTCCTTCTACAACCCACGTATGGCCCTTTAATGGCTCCAGTATGTACTCGCTAGCAGTCTGGCCCACGTGAGCCGCGGCTGCTGTTTTGTGGCTGTAATGGAGAGGGTGGATGAGCGTGTGAGGGGAGTGGAGGTGATGGAGCCCCACCTTTCCAGGTCAGACAACTCCACCACCTCCGTGCCATGGGCTGCCTGCAAAGAAGAGACACGCATGCGCACAAGCAGACACACAACACGCACACACACACACACACACACACACACACACACACACACACACACACGCAAAACATATACACACACACACACAAAACACACACACACGCGATGGGCAGCATGAATACGTGCGGTGACTAGCAAACACCTTGCTCTCCATCTCACATGCACACACATGCTGGCAGACACACACACACACACACACACACACACACACACAAATAAGCACATGCCTTGGCTGGGCCCTGTCCTGCTGCCTAGTGTGGACGGGCCTCTGGCGGGATGTTGGATTTAGGCATCGGGGAGTGGGCAAGCTGCCAGGAAGAGAGTGGTGTGACACACTGTGCATATGACAGCTCAGTAGGTGTGTGTGTGTGTGTGTGTGTGTGTGTGTGTGTGTGTGTGTGTGTGTGTGTGTGCTGCTCCTGTCCTAATCAGGTAATCCCTAAGGCATATTTGATTGACGTATGCTATCCCACCTCCCACTCTTCTACTGTGGGAAGTGTCGGCATATGCTGCCCTGCGGAGTGTGTGTGTGGCCACTCCTCACACACTTTATTCTCCTGCATGTGTGTGTGGCTGTATGTACCTTTCAGCCGTTCACTCTTTAAGCAATTCTTTGCTTGATTTATATGTCGGTGTGTTGCTGTTATTTCCCCTAACAGGTACATTACCATGCTGGATCAAGCGGTGAACAGGAACAGCCCCTTCCTGACTCCCTCCTGTGGGGTCCGGGGCCTCGGCGGGCAGCCGGCCACTGTCCCGCGCGTCTGGAGAGATCGTAACGCGGGACGTGCGCACGGGGCGTCTTCACACGCACTGCAACCAGATGCTGCTGCAGGAGAAAAGCCTCATTGTGCCCCCACGATCAGGCGGGGAACAGGTCTGAGGACAGCCCTTTTGGGACTTTTAATGGAGGCGAATCAAGGCTTCAGTTATACAAGCTGACCTTAGGTCAGCTTTGGATAATGGGCTGCCCAGAAAGACTAGCAGAGCTGTGATTGGTTGGGGTTTTTCCATTACTATAACGGGGGTATTGTAAGGCTGCTTAGTGTCAAGTGTCTTCTGAGAGACGGTGCAAGATGCTCGGAGAGGCGGAATTATTTTTAACCACTTTGCCTGTCCAGTTTGATGCTGTACAGATTCTGAGAGGGCCGGTTTTAGAATTCCCTCGGGGTTTAGATGAACATCTGTTTTTTTTTTAAACATTTCTACATCTGACTTGAAGGCAAAAACTGGCCGAAAGGATTTATTAAAGTGAGACTGGTCGGAAAACTTCACACGGTATCATAGCCGCGCCGAGCGATAATTACCTTCGGCTATTGTCCGCGGTGTTCTGGAAAGGGGAGAACCGCAGAGGGATGTGGTGAATTAGAGGGAGGGGATGTTTTGCTTTTGAGAGCGGGTGTCGGTTCCGTCGCCTGCTCCTTGCATGGACTCCAGAACGGGGAGAGTTTCTCAGCTGTGAAGAAGGAGTGACCCGAACCTGAAGGACTGAAGGACGGGCGTCTGTGCAGGGCCGGAGGAGTCCCAATTGTCCCCCACCCCCCCCCCCCCCCCCCCCCCACCGTTGGCACGTGGCTGTCCCGGAAGGAGTTCTGACAACCTCGCGTGTGTTCTCCAGTTAGCTGTGCAGTTAGCTGGTGTGAGGAGGAGGAGGAGGAGGAAGAGGAGGGTCCTCAGTAGGGACGTGTGAGGGGGTGTGGTCTTCACCCTCCGGCGAGCGAGAGAAAGCGCAGAGTGTAGAAGCTCGCAGTTTCTCATACTACACACTCCTCCACGGTCGTGCTCATCAGACACCGTGTGTGTGTGTGTGTGTGTGTGTGTGTGTGTTCCTCACATGAAGAATCCCACCAGAGTACAGAACCAGCACAAATCAATCGCACTGATTACCCCCCCCCCCACTCAGACTGGAGCCAGTGATATATGCCAGCACTTCACAAAGGAAAACACACAATAAATACTCACTACACAAACACATGTCTACAGCGAAGAGAGAAAGAGAGAGAGAGAGAGAGGAGAAACTAATGAAGAACACGAAATGGGGGCCATGTATTGACATGGGATGAAATGTGGTGCTTTCAAAAGCCAAGTGTGTAGAGTAAATGTTGGGCTGTGTGACCAGTCGACTCTATTGGATGTGATGTGGCTGATGACATGATTACAGTGGCTCGGGGAGGGGCGGCTAAACTCATACGTCATTTTGGCTTCCAGAGACATCGGCTCTTCAGGAATGTAGAGGCCAGACAAGAATTTATGTGATAGCAGTTATTAATATACTGCAATTACTGCACAAACTGCAGTGTGCTCTGGGAGTAGGCATTGGGTGGAATCATTAACGGTGTGTTTTCTGCGTGTGTGTGTGTGTCCACCCAACATGTCCACTCTCGGTCTCTGTGTTCCTACATTTATAAGGCAGGTTTGTAAAGACCAGACTTCATTATCTTACGTATAATCCTGTAAACAGTGTGTGTTCTGGATGTTGTGTGTAGGTAATCGTGTACTGACCCTGGCTGCTCTGGACAGGCGGAGAGTGAAGATGATGATGAAGATCGTGTACTGTAAAGACTCCAAAAAGCATCACCGCCACTCCAGCCCCACTGACCTTGGGGTATGGGTGCCTCCCACACAGCTCCGCCCGTCGCCTCCGAGAGCCCCGCCCACCGCCTCCACAGAGCCCCGCCCACCGTGTCAAAGATCCCGTCGTTGGTCGGGAACGGCGCCCTCTAAGCTAGGGCGGAGAGGGGTTAAGGGAGGGGAGTGATGGAGAGGGGGAAGCTGATGATGGAGAGAGAGAGAGAGAGAGAGAGAGAGAGAGAGAGAGAGAGAGAGAGAGGAACACGTGTGGGACAGAGAGCCAGTGGTGTATTGATGGTGGTCTCACTGTGAGGGAATTCCCCCAATTGCGGCCGACTGTTTAAAACGGACGATGACAGCCAGCATACTTTACCCACCACTGCTGGACAGACAGCCTGCAGACACAACGCCACTCCTACACGCACTCTCCTTCAAGGGTGAATCAATGCAACACACACTCATGCACGCACACACACACACGTATACCCACAGTACTGTTCCCAAAAGCTTTCCTAATGCACTTTGGGGGGAAAATTCAGAACAGTTCCATTTTATTTTAACGTTTTCTCACTAACAAAATTACAGCCAAGACCTCTAAAATATTATACTACCTCTACAACACAATATCGCTGAATTCTCCTGGGAAACTGGGCCTAGACAACTTATGTCCTCTACATCTCTGTATACTGGACTTATGTTATAATTATAGCGCCCCCTGTAGCCAGAAACATGAAAGGCATGAATTTAGCATCTGCGTCCACAGTGGTGGATGGTGCTCTGTCCTGGGTGTGATGCCTTCCTGCGATCTCCCATGGTGCAATGTGTTCCGTCTGAGAGAACACTGCATGTGATTGGCTGTTGCTTCTCACCA
>NC_135224.1:20502411-20529911 GCF_052324685.1 Brachyhypopomus gauderio | reverse complement strand
GTGCCGGCGATGGGCAATTATATAGAAACGTCATATATAAGGGTATGTAGTTAAGGGAGAGTGATGTGGCAGCAGTGAAAGTTTGCACAAGCCACAGGTGTTTTGGGAGTGAGAATCTCACACCTGCTCCATCGGTGTTTAAGTTTAGAACTTCCCTGAGCATGTCAGTGTGTGTCTGAGGAGCATTAGGAAATCACGCTGGTGGACAGTCAGGTAGTGTCAAATTATAACGGCAAGCCCAGCGTGAGAACAGGACTGTGTGCGTTTGTGTGTGTGTGTGTGTGTGTGTGTGTGTGTGTGTGTGTGTGTGTGTGTGTGTGTGTGTGTGTGTGTGTGTGTGTGTGTGTGTGTGTGAGAGTTCAGCACTGAATAAAAGCACTGCTTCTAAAGAATACAAGAAGCTCTGAATATAGGCTCTAAGCAGTAGTCTTTGCTCTCTATCTCTCTCTATCTCTCTCTCTCTTTTCCTCTACATCTCCTCTCTCTCTCTCTCTCTCCCTTCCCCTCATTCTCCTTCAATTTCCATTTTCAATTCAATTTTCAGTTCAAACGAGCTTTATTGGCGTGACAAAATCAGATGGCATTGCCAAAGATCTTCTCGTAAATGTAACTAACGTACACAAACAGGAACGTTTAAAGCTAGATGAGGAACAGATTAGTAAAGAGCAGTATATACAGTACATGTCCTGTTCAGTGTGTATGTACTGTAATGTGTATACACATAATGTACACAGACATACAATATGCTATACACAGTGCATAAACTATTGCACGGAGCGATATGAACTTATACCGTGTGGCTTTTCACTGACGAACCCTCCCTTCTCTCTGTCTATGGCAAACATGGACATATTTATGGACAGTGTTATGGGCCCTGTTCTCTAGCAGTAAGATAAGCAATCATCCTCCAGTGTTTTAAATTCTGGATGAAGACTTTGGTATCTGGGGTAGATTGTGTCTTGTAATTGTGTGTATTGGCTACAGGCAGAGAGGAAATGTGGGTAGTGGATACTCGGTCTGTACCTGCTCTGAGGTCCTCTCTGTCTGTTATGAATCAAAAGGCTCTGTGAAGGGACAGATACACTGAGGTTTACTCTAACTTTTGGTTATTTGAGTCAATCGACTGAAGTTTTCTTTTTGTGTGCTGGACTGTGTGGGTCAGACTGTCAGAGAAACAGTGTCAAAGTCCTGGGTTTGTCTTGTTTGCCACGTTAGTACTGTCTGTGTGTTCATTGTGGAGTAATTCAGGATTCATTCTGTCCTGCATGCATCACTTGCAATCTGCTCTGGACTCGGAGTACACCCTTGCAGAACCCCGCATGCAAGAGTGCGGTCTTCGTCCCATTTTTCGAAATTCATGACTGATTAGTAGACCCCAGACTTCACTGTCCGAACAAATTTAGTGTCTAGGCTTTGCTGCTGGAGACCGGTGGAGTGACGTAGCCAGACGGCTGTTGTAGATGTAGAAGAGTGTGGGTGGATGCAGCTTTGCCTCACACCACACACTGGACTGAAGAACTGGACTCAAACCTGTTTGTTTCCCATCTTAATAGCATATTTTTGTTTGAGTACATTGTTTTTTACAATACTGCATGTTTATCCTCCTGTACCACATTCAATAATTTTTGAAAACAGATCTTTATGCAAACAGAGTCAAAGGCCTTCTGGAAATATACAAAGCAGGCAAATAGTTGACATTTATTTTGGAACACATATTTGTGGATTAGAGTGAAAATGTGGTCTGATGTTCGGCAGTTTGGTAAGAATCCAACGTGCCTGGTGTGTAAGACATTGTAATGTAATTTATGAGTCCTCTGTAGAAAATGCAGCTGGAGAATTTCCTGAGATTTCTGCTTATGTTTCCAGTGTAATTATTGGGGACTAGTTTGCCTCCACTTGAACATGGGTGTAATGAGGCCTTGAGTGTAGGGATCTGGGAAGCAGTCCACATGGAGGTTTTCGGATAGCTAATCTGAACATGGGACTTTTCAGTCTGGCCTGCTTTGTTTTGCTTTTTTGAGATGAAGGGACTTTCAATTTATCTCTCAATTCTTTCTCTAATATTGGATAATCTAATGAGTGTAGGTAATTGTTCATTTTATTTTTCATTTCAGCTACATTTTGTCATATTTGGGTTCATTCTTCTTTACTATAAAAGTTTTCAAAAGGATTGTTCTATATTTCTCCATTTTGTATGGCCAAACTTTGCTTTACTCTCTATGTAATACGTTCGAATTGTTCCAGTGGTTGGAATTGACTGGCTGGTCTTTTCAGTTGATTTTGGATTTATAATTCTTGCTTTTGTGTGTGTTTGTGTATTTATATTGTTTAAGCTCTTCATAATAACAAAGATGTACAGCGAGGTCATTTGGTGTCTGTATTTGATAGTTCTGGTTTGATAGTTCTGGTTTTTTTATCCAGATCAAGGCATTTTTCATGTTCATGTTTTTGTTTGTAATAGCTTTAAATTGTATATCGATGCTGAACAGTGAAATGTGCTATTGGTTGTTACGGCAGCATTCCCCCTCCCTTCATCACGAGGGGGAGTGAGGTAGGTGGTTTTCCATAAGAGAACAGTACCTGCGGTGGCAAATTGCATTCAGCTGGTCTTTACTGTTTGGGTCCATGTTTAATTCTCTCATAATCAAGTAGAGTTTGTTGGGCAGAGGGTATTAATATGAATTAATTAGTATTATTAGTCTGTGTCCCCAGTGACTGGACAGTGGTTTGAGAGTGGAGCTTTCTTCTCAATGCTTTGAAGGAGAAAGGCTTGATATCTATGATCATGTAGTGTAGTGAGGTTATGATCAGAATAGAGATCTGTACAGAACAGTGTGTCTCCTGGGGGAGTCTCCCCTCGTCCTGCCGTTGAGTAACTCAAAGGTTTTCACAGGTCAATAAGTAGCTCTCCATGTTTATGTATTGGTAAGTATATTGAAGTTCTGACACTGAGGTCACCACATCAGCATGTTCCTCCATTGCTCTGATTCTGGAGAACATCAGAGTACTGGAGAACTGGAGAACTGATTCTGGAGAACATCAGAGCACTGGAGAACTGGAGAACTGATTCTGGAGAACATCAGAGCACTGGAGAACTGGAGAACTGATTCTGGAGAACATCAACAATCGCTTCATTTTAGGAGAAGATTCAGCTAGATGTGTATTACACATAACAATATGACATTTGGTGACGTCTTTCTTCATTTATAGCCAGATATGTGTTTCTTGTTTTTAGTAGTAGATCAGAATCTTGCAGCCTCTCCCTTTGGCCAGAGAACTATGTCTCCTGTCTCTCTCCCATGTCTGATTTTTGCATGGTCTTTGGAGGAAATTGTGATTTCACAGTATTCCGTGACGTTTCATCAGATCTGTGCCATGTCTCGAGGAGGATTATTATATCAATATTGTTCAAATGTTTCTTGCACTCCAGGGATTTTGTTTTGTATCCAAAACTGGAGGAATGAGTGCCCACAGAGTAATAGTTAAAGGTTTCATAAGGAAAAATGTTCAAATCTCTCTCTCTCTTTCTCTCTCTCTCTCCTCTTCCCCCAGTCTGTCAGCACCTGTCTACAGCAGGGTCCATGCATAACCCCCTCTTCCACAGCCCCAATTAAGAGGTCAAAGGTCAACTGGATGGAAAACACCGCAGAACGGAGCCGTTTAACAGCAGATAAATACCACCATCCTGTCACAACATTTGCTCTCTGCCATTCTGTGAGCGATTTCCCTTCAAAAGCAGAACTCTGACAAGCGGGGTACCAGTGTGTTCCCCAGTAATTCGGATTACAGAAGATGACTTTGTGTTGTGGCTGCTGACATGACCACACAGGCAGCTCCAAAATGTTAAGAGTTCCTCTCAGTTCCTCTCAGAGCACTTAGAAGTCCACTTCACCCACTCCATACCAGCCGTGACATCACGTTGAATGCTACCACTGGCGTTCACACGCTGGTAGCCAGATTCGGTCAGACTCCATCTTCACGGTGGTCAATTCATGGGGGATCATGTGCAAAGCAATAACTTCATATATCACTGCATGTAATCGCTGAAAAAAATGAAGAAAAAAAAACACTATACATCTTTAACTTGTAGTAATGGAGACACATTGAAGATCTTTCTGTTCTCCTCAAGCCTGTAGAAGAGGTGTGTAGCAGCGGTCGCTAATGCTGATGCAGGTACATCCCCCTCTGCCTGGACCTAAGGGAAAGCAGGAATTACTGTCCGTGCCAACACCAGCCCCTCGTATATTGGGCTGTAAACCCAAACGAGATGTGGTCTGAAAGTTTGTTCAAACGGTTTGCTGTTATTTCGGGCCGGGCGCCAGGAATGCGGGCCGCGGCCTCGGGCCGGGTCGGCCGACAGAAGAAGTCGTTTCGCTGCCATCCGCTCGGCCGCCAAAACCGCACGCTGACGTGGCCGCCAAGCCCTAAGATCTCCTAATCGGCAGAAACCCGCAGCCTGTGGCTGTAATTAAAGCTTGTTTTCAATGTTTACGATTCTTCAAACGAGTCTCCTGGCAAGAAGAAATGCTTATTTTTAACGTGGTGGAATATAGGTCAGGGTGGAACAGAAGTCAGTGAGATTTCTCGCACCGAGCTCGACTGAATTCCCTATCTGCACCGTCATTTATGTATATGAGCGAGCAGTTTTATTGAAATAGCAGAAAAGGCCCCAGCGCACGATCCAAAAAAACGAGCGATTTTGCAAACCGCGGCTCCGGGCCTGTCACCTGCCGTTAGACGCCATCCGGCCGACGTTCTAATTACCCCTCCGCACCTACACAAAGGGAGGGAAGCTGACAGTGAATAGGCGGAGTTTATATTTAAACGTGGACGGCTCACTGAGCTTCACCCGTACAGATGCAGGACCTGTAACACTTGCAAAACATTTACCAACAGACCCCACCCACAAAAAAACATCTGCCCATAGACCCCACCCCCCAAAAAAATTACAAAAAATAAGAAAAACACCTTGATGTGAGCATTCAGGACCTACAGCGTTGCATGCTGGGATAGAGTCCTCATCTCCCCTCTCCTCCCCTCACACTCGAGTTCAAACACTTCCTCCTTCCTTTCATCTCCCTCTATGTTTGTTGTCCTCTTTCACCCCCTTTACTTTTATTCTCCTGCTCAAAGGACACACATTCACCCCCACACACACACACGCACATACACACACACACTCAAAACACTTGTTTATTTGTGCTCTAGTGAAATGTTTGTCGACCTGCCGCCTGGTCGCCATGTGCTCTCCAGCCTCCTCCTCAAGACCCCGCCCTATCAGGAGCAATGCACCAATCAACACTGACCGCAATGGAGCAAAGCTGTCGTGACCTTCTGTTCTGAAGCTCACCCCGCCTCGCTGAAGAATTCGATTCCAGACGCCACATGACCTCCCATCTTCTCATAGACACCTCTGACCTCTGACCTTTGCCCTACTATACCACTTACCTTAATCTGCGAATAATTTCACTCCATAATCAGATCTTCCCCCCGTTCTTTCTCGTTCGTTAAGTGAGGGTCTTGATGTCATGTTGTATAGTCTACCCTAAAGAGGGGAGGTTACACTGTTTGCTTTTCCTGGAAGCTTTGATCTCACTCTCTGACAACCACAAACACAACCGTGGCATAGCACCCCGTCCTAATTACCTAGCCACAGGCTTATCAATATTCCCCTCACCGTTATCTGTACATTCAAGATCCTCCAACAGGGAAGATTAATGTCAAGGAGGTTCATATCAAAGAGAGCCAGTCCGCGCTTACATCGCCAGCACTCCAGAGGGCGCCGTTGCCATCTCCGACCTGAACCAGCACCCTTTGACCTCTGTCTGCCCCACACCGTCCTTAAAGCCTACACATGGCCGGAGAGGGTGAAGAAACAACACAGGCTGGTCTGGTGTTCCCCATAAACAAACACAAACTGGAAACACGTCAAAAAACCTTCCCGTCTTCCGTGACAGGCATGGACTCTAGAGGCAGTTACGGAGCAAACAGATCACTGGATGTACGAGATGTTGGAGGTCACCAGGTCTCCAGAGGCAGTGTGACTACTTGTCGTTTCTGAACCACGGCTTCCTACATGCTGTGTAGGACGGGTTGCGTTTAGAAAGGAAACAGCGGTAATATAAACCAAGGAGACACATTCTCCTTCAACAGAGTAAAATGGAAAAACAGGATGTATCCGTTTATATAGAGGTGCGTGGGTCTGATCGAGCGTGGGCTTCCAAATGGAATTCAAGTCATGGACAGCTTTCACTATTGGAATAGATCTCAGAGTAAACAGAGAACTGGGGTGTCCCTTAACACCCCAAATTCTTTGGCTTTGTCCAATCATATCGTTTCTGAATCACGACGTATCTTTTGTGAATGGCTTTTGAAGCATCGGCAATGTTAATGTCACAAAATATGTAAATGAGCGCAGGCACAAATCAGAATGGTGTGCTGTGACTATACTGAGTCATCACAACGAGAACTCTGTGGGTGTTTAGACCAATCACAGCTTTGATCTGAGCCCGCAAGCTCAGTCTCAGAATAATAAAAGCCAATCTTTCATCATTTCACATTCACCAGTGCACTTTTTAAAGTTCTGCAAAGCATATCACAATGCTGATCTAATTAATAGACATAAATGGTCTGTTTTTGACCTGATCATAAAGGGTCTTCTTCTGTTTAAATCTTTAATAATTAAAAGGCTTAATTTTGAATTAAATCAAGCACGTCAAGCTCACTGTTTATCTGAACTGTTAAGATGATGGATGTTAATACCTCTGCACATTCATCAGCCCACAAGTGTCGCCGTGCGTCCACACAGAGCGAAGCAGAGGTCAGATCTCAGACCTCCAGCGTCTGCGACAGCGTGGGCGTGGGACACATCTGAGCACTCTTCGCTCGTCCAATTATGTCTGCACACCCATCGTCTTCCTCACCATGACTTCGAGAGCGGTTTGAACAAACGAATAACCGCGACACCGTTCCGCAGGAGGGATGGTGTTCCGGAACCAGCGGGCTCGAGGGATGAAGAGGTCAGAACGACCAGCAGAAGCCGATGAAAAACGCACACGTGTGAGCCTTCGATAAGCAAATTGCATTCTGGGACGACGTAGAGATCTGTGGCTGAAAGGGCGTGTGTTGGCAGGGTTCTATACAGAGCTGGATTGGACTCTGCGTGGTTCATTGGTTTTTCTCTCCTTCATCCTCTTCCCTATCAGCTGGGAAACGAGGTTTACTTCTCACAAGTCATTTCTCATATCTCACACCTGATCGTACATGGTGCAGGTTGTCTCTCTCTCTCTCTATCTTTTTCTCTCTCTTTCACTCCATCTCTTTTCTCTCTTCTTGATTCACTTTGTCTTCCTTTGTCGTTTTTTTCCTCAACCAATCTGTGCCTCTCCTTCTCTGTCTCTCTTTCTCTGATGATGGAGGTGATGATGATGATGATGTTGAGAACCTGACCTCGCCGAGGCTGTGATTGTGCCTCAGACACGACGCACCGCGGGGATGCAGGCAGTCTCGGCTGTTGCCAGGCAACCAGGTGAGCACCGAGGTCAGGTGGTCACATCTGCCATCCCTTCCAGACCGAACAGCAGAGCCAGTGAAATGGGGCCCGGCGACCATAGCACCCCCACAAACCAACCCTTCCACAAGGAAGCCATACTCATACCGGTTCTCCTCTAAACTTTCCACAAACAAGCAACTGCTCCTCTGAATGAACACATCACACATGCAAAATCACTGGGCCATGTTGGTCAGGAGGTATCCAGATCACATGACTCAAACTGATAGCTGACAGCTATGTCAACATTTCCTTGTTAACCCAAAACAATACACCACTTTAGCTCAGATTTATATCCAATGATGTCAGTAACGCGTTACTTAGTAACTCTAATCTTACCACTTTTTTCGGTAACGAGTAATATAACGCGCTACTATTTCCAGTCCAGTAATCAGATTAAAGTTACTTATCCAAATAACTGCGTTACTATTTTTATTTTCCCTAGTAAAAATATATATTTTTGCTTTCTTCTTGGCTCAGTTCTACTTTTGCGTCTGACCGTAGCGCTCAACTCCGCACGCTGCGCGCGACCCTGTGAGAGCGCGAGCGCGTTTTAGAAGTCATTTTTTGCAGTGTCCTCCCGTAACGATATGTGGTAGGTAGTATAAAGAAACACCCCTCAAAAACAGGGGAAGGAACATTTACCTGAAGAATTTTAATGTTGCACTGTGTTCCACGTTTGAAAAGTGCTGGAATTTTGACTAACGTCGCCTACTTTAAAATGCTTGAAATTGTAATGGTAGGCCTATTTCGTTTCACAAGCTGTCTGACTGAACAGGGGTGGGTTTCCCGAAACGTTCGTAGCGCTAAGTACTTCTTAACCTCGTACGTTTCATACGAGGTTACGAAGTACTTGGCGCTACGAACGTTTTGGGAAATCCACCCCAGTTCGCTTGTATTACGTTTACAAATAAATTTACAAATAATACCGCACAGCTACACAAACGTAATGTCAGGAGAGTCTTCCCGTGTAAGTGACACTTGGGGGGGGGGGGGGGGGGGGGGGGGGGGGGGGTGTTGCCCGGGGGTTGCCCGGTTGCCAGGGTTGCATTATCAATAAAGTTTCCCTCCTCGGGATTTTTGGATTAAGCAGTTTCTGCCTCGGCTACCGAACCTGCTTCAATACATTGTTACTGTTAAAAATGCACTTCCAATAAAGTGAGTATTGGAAAATTTTATTTTGCTGCTGAATGTAACTACTAAAGTAACTTGTAATCTAACGTAGTTACTTTTAAAATCAAGTAATATGTAACGTAACTAAGTTACTTTTAAAAGGAGTTATCAGTAATCAGTAATCGGATTACTTTCTCAAGGTAACTTAGCCATCACTGTTTATATCAAATATGTATCACTTCCATTTAGTTTTATTGTTACTACTAATATTATCAATATTTTTATTTTGGTGTGTCAGAAGTACAGCTATCAGGTCTCCACTGGTCTTAGCCTTAAACAATATTTTGGATCCTTCAGCACAGAGAATCAATATTTTCAAATGGGACGTCCAGCTAAACATTGCCAAGGTTTGAGTAAGAGGTAGAGTGATTAGTGAACAGGTTTGAGTAAGGTAATGTGATTAGTGAACAGGTTTGAGTAAGAGGTAGAGTGATTAGTGAACAGGTTTGAGTAAGAGGTATTGTGATTAGTGAACAGGTTTGAGTGGGAGGTAATGTGATTAGTGAACAGGTTTGAGTAAGAGGTAGAGTGATTAGTGAACAGGTTTGAGTAAGAGATAATGTGATTACTGAACAGGTTTCAGTGGGAGGTAATGTGATTTGTGAACAGGTTTGAGTAAGACATAATGTGATTAGTGAACAGGTTTGAGTAAGAGGTATTGTGATTATCAATCAATCAATCAAAGTTTATTTGTATAGCGCTTTTAACAACTCAAGTTGTCGCAAAGCAGCTTTACAGGGTTTACAAGGTTAACAATACTATGGGTCCAGAACCCTAATGAGCAAGCCAAAGGCGACAGTGGCGAGGAAAAACTCCCTATGATGGTGGGGAATAGGAAGAAACCTCGGGAGAACCAAGACTCAAAAGGGAACCCATCCTCCATTGGGCGGCCCGTTAACACACAAATACACAAGTCACACATAATTCACACAATCAGACTAGGTAAAAGGTAGAATTGAAAGTTCTGGGTTTTGATATTGTCACTGTAAATGTCTGTTGATGAATGCCAGGCTTTCATTCCGTGTCGGAGCAGTGATGCTGGTATTGTAGGCTCCGACTGCAGTGTTACTCCCCAGGTGAACCCCGGTATCAGCACATCCACCGGCAGCCAGACCATCCCCCAGGTGCCTGCAGGTGCCTGTATCCAATCGTCTTGTGTAGAGCCATGCAAGAAGATAGATAATACAGACTGAGTGGACATGAATTTAAACCACCGTTGATTTAAATGTACGTAGCTCACGAGCCAGTGATCAGCATGTGGCTCCGGCAGACTAATCTATAGCAGCATAACTAAAGGGAGAGGTTCAGAGGTGACCACAGGCATGAGGGCTCACTGAGACATTGCTTTCCAGTCAAGTCATAGTCACAAATAGAGTGATGCCAAGACACAGCTGGATGACAGCATCAACATCTCAGATCACCAGAAATCTCAACGTCTGGGGGCCCCCAAGCCCCTACACCTTACAAGGGGAATTTTAGCTGAAGGCTTGACTAAACAGGTGAGTCTTAAGTCTAGATTTAAAGATTGGAACTGTGTCAGAGTCTCGGATTGGAGCTGGAAGGCTATTCCATAATTGAGGGGCTTTAAAAGAGAAAGCTCTGCCTCCGGCTGTAGTTTTACTAATTTTTGGAACTACGAGAAATCCAGCATTTTGGGAGCGCAAAGGGCGAGATGGGTTGTAGTAATCAATGAGTTCACTCAGATATTGTGGGGCAAGACCATTTAACGCCTTATAGGTTAACAGGAGAACTTTAAATTCAATGCGATATTTAATCGGCAGCCAGTGTAGTGCGGCGAGAGTGGGACTAATATGATCGAATTTCCTAGCCTTGGTTAGGACTCTAGCTGCGGCATTTTGTACAAGTTGTAGCTTCTTTATGGACTGTTTAGAGCATCCAATTAGAAGACTATTACAGTAGTCCAATCTCGATGAGACAAAAGCATGAACTAGCTTCTCTGCATCAGCTAATGAAAGTAAGTGTCTCAGCTTGGCAATATTACGTAAATGGAAAAAGGCAGCCTTAGTGACATTGCATACATGTGTGTCAAATGAAAGATCAGAATCAATAGTGACACCTAAACTTTTTGCAGTAGATTTTGGTGTTACTGAAAAACCATCTAGGGTAAGGGGAATATCAGCCCAATTGCTTCTAACAGCTTTAGGCCCAAGAACCAGTACCTCAGTCTTGTCAGAATTTAGTTTAAGAAAATTAGACGCCATCCAGTTTTTAATATCCTGGACGCAGTTCTCAATCTTGAGAGTTGTGGTGGTATCATCTGGATTAGAAGATATATACAACTGAGTATCATCTGCGTAGCAATGGAAGCTAATAGTGTGATTAGTGAACAGGTTTGAGTGGGAGGTAATGTGATTAGTGAACAGGTTTGAGTAAGAGGTAGAGTGATTAGTGAACAGGTTTGAGTAAGAGGTAGAGTGATTAGTGAACAGGTTTGAGTAAGAGATAATGTGATTACTGAACAGGTTTCAGTGGGAGGTAATGTGATTTGTGAACAGGTTTGAGTAAGACATAATGTGATTAGTGAACAGGTTTGAATAAGAGGTACTGTGATTAGTGAACAGGTTTGAATAAGAGGTACTGTGATTAGTGAACAGGTTTGAATAAGAGGCAATGTGATTAGTTAACAGGTTTGAGTGGGAGGTAATGTGATTAGTGAACAGGTTTGAGTAAGAGGTAATGTGATTAGTGAACAGGTTTGAGTAAGAGGTACTGTGATTAGTGACCAGGTTTGAGTAAGAGGTAATGTGATTAGTGAACAGGTTTGAGTAAGAGGTACTGTGATTAGTGAACAGGTTTGAGTAAGAGGTAATGTGATTAGTGAACAGTCATCTCCAGTCAGGACATCTCCACATCTTTTCTCCACTCACAGAAATCCTAACAAGACAAATCGAAAACAGAGTGAAGGTGTTATTCCAAGCACCCCCCCCCCCCCCCCCACGAGACCCCCCCCCCCCCCCCCCCCAAGCCTTGTTCCCTTTCTCTTTCCCACTACTTTGAGAGGCTGTTTGACATCAAGTGACCTCAGGTAGACACAGCCCCCCACCTCACCCCACGCAACCCTAGCACAGAGAGAGAGTGTGTCTTTTGTGAGAGAGAGTGTGTTTGTGTGTGTTTGTGTGTGTGTGTGTGTGTGTGTGTGTGTGTGCGTGTGTGTGTGTGTGTGCGTGTGTGTGAGTGTGTGTGTGTGTGTGTGTGTGTGCGTTGGTTTATGTGGTTTACAGAGACTTTTCACCTGATTACATACCGACATTACCAGGACATTTGGGTTTATCAGGACAGGGCTGGTGTCCTCATAATTCCAGCACTGTAGATGGTCTTATCTAAGTGAGAGAAGCTCCCTCTCAAATTTTGGGGCCATGTCCTTATACACCATAAAACCATGAAAATCGCTTTACACAGTGTTGTCCCAGAATTTAGTATAGCGCCCCCTGTAGCCTGGTGTCGGAAAAGCTCCTGTGTGCCCTCAGTGTTACGATTTGCGATTTCTGATTGGTTGGGCTTTAAACTGACTACTCAAGCTGTAATTGGCTAAAAGCTCTGTCAATCATGCCAGTGTTATCTGATCAGTGGGCGGAGTTTCACTACGCAGATGCCACGTCATACTAATCATCCCATAATTTCTAAAGGCTGGAAAATCAGGTAAGGTAATGACCTTTATAAATACAAACACTGTTGTTGTATAATTGCTAAACATTTATTAATACTTTAGATTTGTCTGAATGATAAATTAAGCTTTATGTTAGGTCTTAGAAAGCTATTTGTCCCGACTACAAAAACGCTGATTTCCTCTAACATTTCCATGGGCTTGTAGTATAACTAATTACTTAGCTAGTCTAGTCTACTCTTTAATACAACATAGAATGAGTAGCTCTAGCCTGTTGGGTTAGAGCACAAACATTTATCACAAACATTTATCAGTGCTTTGATGCTTCTACATGAGAAAGTATGCTGTACTTGATGTTTTAGAAAGCCAATTATCACCGCGATTATAATGCTAATTTCCGCTAGCATGCCTATGGGATTTCCAATATAACGTTAGCATCAAGCTAATTGTGTTATATAATTTCTCAGCTAATCACACCAGCACAGTCTATATACAATATAGAATGAGTAGCGCTAGCTTCAATGCCGTAATTTAAAATGTTTAAATGATTATTTTGATTTAGAATTCATTTGTTACTAAACATGTCACCCCATTTGAGTAGTAGTAGCCTATAAGCTTGTCAGCTAGCTAGCCAGTGTTAGGGAGTGTTCTGTGACTGGGTGAGTGCTTGGTTAGTTCAGTTATTTTCTCACTTTTGTTGGGTTTAATCTGCATGAATATGTGGTCTAGTCTACTCTTTAATACAACATAGAATGAGTAGCTCTAGCCTGCTGGGTTAGATCACAAACATTTATCACAGCTTTGATGCTTCTACATGAGAAAGTATGCTGTACTTGATGTTTTAGAAAGTCAATTAGCACCGCGATTATAATGCTAACTTCCGCTAGCATGTCTATGGGATTTCCAATATAACGTTAGCATCAAGCTAATTGTGTTATATAATTTCTTAGCTAATCACACCAGCACAGTCTATATACAATATAGAATGAGTAGCGCTAGCTTCAATGCCGTAATTTAAAATGTTTCAATGATTATTTTGATTTAGAATTCATTTGTTACTAAACATGTCACCCCATCTGAGTAGTAGTAGCCTATAAGCTTGTCAGCTAGCTAGCCAGTGTTAGGGAGTGTTCTGTGACTGGGTGAGTGCTAGGTTAGTTCAGTTATTTTCTCACTTTTGTTGGGTTTAATCTGCATGAATATGTGCTCTGATGTTTATGATGTTTACTGTATTTGAATATATCATCATACAATTTAAAATGCCATTCATATTTGTAGATAACTATCTCAGGTAGTTCAGCTCCCCCAAATCACATTGTGAGCATGAATAAAATCCCCTGTAGTGGTTATTAATGGTTGGTTAGTTTGTACTTGTCATTAAGTCAGTCTACATTGTTTTTTCTTTGCAAACTATACAACACTAATTAGATAAAGCCAAAAAGACACACACACAATCACAAAAATCACAAAAGACAGTTATGTATTTTCAGTAACCTTATTACCAGCATGTTCTTATGACAGTTGGCCCTGCATTGTTTATATGCTGTGAATTAAGTGAACTCACTCATCACAGCACTCCAGCCATTCAGAAACTCATAACTGTTCAAAAATGCAGAAATGTGGGCTAATATGTTAGCTATAAGTCCTGAACAATCAAATAAACAAGACTAAGATGTATTTAATGATATGAAAGAGCAAAGTAAAACTTAAGATTTTTTTTTGCTAGGAAGAGTAGCACTTGAGTTGCCATGGAGCTGAGGAAGAGAAAGCTTAATCCAAAAGAGGAGGCTGCATATTTTACATCTGCTTGTAAAGACAAAGACGGGTTTGATGTGAAGTATATAAATCCGGATAAAGGTAATTTAATATTAATGCATAATAGCATGTATTTGTTTTGCATTGTTGTGGTTTAATGTGATGTTTTCCAATAGCAACAAGAAGTCCAGGACTGGGAAGACCCAGCTTGACATGTTCTCTGTTTTCTCATGTAGGCCGTGGAGTTTTCAGCTGTGTCCATTTTGATAAGGGAGATTTTCTTTTGGAATACAGAGGGGACCTAATAAACAAACATGAATGTGAAAGAAGACAGAGAATATATAAAGAAGCACTGAAAGTTTTCATGTTTGAATTTCGTTACAATGGAAAGCTTTTTTGGTATGTATATTATACTCGCTTGTAGCTACACACTGACCAGTCACTTCATTAAGTCCACCTGTTTGTATCCACACTCATGCATTTGATTAGTACAACTTACCATATGTATGGTTTTTATAGTTCTACAATAAAAGAATATAATCCAGTGGTTTCTTTGCATACTTTGCCTCCTTTCACCCTCTTTAGTGGTCAGGACTCCCAGTGTGACTGCATTGATGAGAATGATCTACCACTGTGGTGGTCCTGACCATTGAAGAACAGGGTGAAGGGGACTTGTAAAGTATGCAGACAAACAGAAGTAATTGATAGAATGTAACTGTAGAACAATAAAGAGCACCTTGAAGTGGTGCTGAATAAATTGATAATGAGTGTAAATACAAGGAGGTGTACATGACGTGGTTGTGTGGTGTTTATTTTTGAGGTTATGCTGTGATAAAAAAAAGATATTCCTTTATTCATTGTAAAAAAAATGGTCTCTTATGCTTTATTTTAATGTTTCAGTGTTGATGCTTCTTTGGAAGATAAGTCTCTTGGGAGACTTGTGAATGATGACCATGTTAGCCCAAACAGCAAAATGAAAACAATCAGAGTAGCGGGAAAACCCCATTTGTGTTTATTTGCAACAAGGAGCATTAGTCCTGGAGAAGAGATCACATACAACTACGGAGACTCTGAATGGCCATGGAGATGCAAGGTATTAAGATATGAGCATTCACTATAATTAAAGCAACATTCCATATGCAGATATATTTAAATAAATTCAGTGAGTGTATTTGAGCTGTGCATGGCTCAGACGTGTCCTGTGAGTGCAGTGTGTTTAAGGATATTAAGAATTTGCTGGTCAAGCTTAATCCATGAGTCAATGTGTGTCACAGGAACCTTCTATATAAGGACATTGCTACATATTGTAACTGCAGCGTTTGCTGGGATATTGTGTGCACTAGGTTGAGGTTGAGTTAAGCATAGACCTGTTTTGTAAGCTGCAGAGTCTCTTGCTCGTTGTAAGGTGCAGAGTCTCAGACAGACTACAGAGTCTCTTGCTGTCTTCAAACGTAGATCGAAATGTAGACCTGTTTCTTGAGTACTTAAAATGAGCACTAACTCAACGAATAACACTTGTAGTCTGTTCTTAAATTGTATGTCTCCTGTTTAAGTGAGCCTGTTTTAATCAAAATACTAGGTAATGGCATTGATTCCTGTGCATGTTAATGTCAACCAGTTAATGTTGATAAGTATAGTGTAGGACAAAATTGTGGTCTCGAGGGACTTCTTTTTCTGAAGCCGTAGTTTGTCACAGATTATCTTGCATATTGTTTACACACCATTTCCATATACTGACAACACATGACCATAGTCCACTGGTAACTAGCAATGATGCAGGTGGTATCTTGACTCTGAAACGTCTTCAGGCTGTTCCTGGAAAAGAACCTGTTGCCAGTGCTACAATGGCTACCTTATCACCTGACAAAGAGCCACGACAGGTAATTTGTATTTCCATACCATTCTTAATTACCTTTTGATCCCACAAATCTATTTTTGAAGGATTGTTACACAAAAATCTGCTGTCCACAACAGCAGATGTAGATAAATGCATTTCAGGTATCATTTACTGTCAAATTTTGTTACATAAGGAATAGCAGTAAGTTAGTCAGGGCTTTTAAAAGATAACACTTTTTACTTTCCTTCAAGAATGTTTGGGGTCACATTTCTGAATCTTATTTGTGTTTCTAGAATTTAGCTGAGATGGATGCTGAGGAAACAACTTCTGCACCACTGACCATGAAGGACCAGTTGTGGACTGAGGAGCACCATTCACAGATTCCATATGAAGTAGCACAAGAGGTAATTTTGAGATACAATGCTGTGATTTTCAGAAAAATGTGGCACATTTTTTTGGAGTTACAGTAAACAATTCACTATGTGATCGCCTCAAATCTTTTATGGTCCCTGAGGAAGAAAGAACTATAAAAATTATGTCAGATTATGAACCCCTGCATTCACTAGCAGAACTTGATGAGTTCAGTGAATGGAAGTTGCCTGAATGTTGTGTTGTATTGGCTAAATCCTTAATATGTGTATTTAAGGTTGTGTTTGACCATGACCTGTTATGAGAGAACATCGTGTTTAATGAGGACAGTGACAGAATATCTCAAAGTGCTTTGTCTTTACTTAAGGAATATTCATGTGTCAATGTGTGTGACAGCAACCTTTAATGTCAGGACACTACAACTTATTGTAACTGCAGTGTTTGCTACGATAATGTGTGTACCAGGTTGTGTTAAGTTTGGACCTGTTTTGTAAGCACGCTGTGGTTTACAGGAAGGCTGTAGTAGTTTATCAGTGCATGTTGATGGCAGCCAGTTAATGTGTATAGTGTATAGTGTATGACGTGATTGTGGTCTCGAGGGACTTCTTTTTCTGAAAATATATTTCACATCACAGACTCTCTTGCACATTGTTTTCACACCATTTCCATATACTGACATCACAGGAACATGGTGCACTGGTGCTTACCAATGATACAGTGATAGTGGTATCTTGTTTCTGTAACATTTTTAGGCCATTTCTGCAAAAGGACCAGTTGCCAGTGCTACAATGGCTACCTTATCACCTGACAAAGAGCCACGACAGGTAATTTGTATTGACATACTATTCTTAATTGCCATTTGATCCCACAAATCTATTTTTGAGGACCTGTTGCACAAACATTTGCTGTCCACAACAGCAGATTTGTATAAATGCATTTCAGTTATCATTTACGGTCAAATTGTATTACCCAAGGAATAGCAGTAAGTTAGTCAGGGTTTTTAAAAGATAACACTTTTTACTTTCCTTCAGGAATGTTTGGGGTCACATTTCTGAATCTTATTTGTGTTTCTAGAATTTAGCTGAGATGGATGCTGAGGAAACAACTTCTGCACCACTGACCATGAAGGACCAGTTGTGGACTGAGGAGCACCATTCACAGATTCCATATGAAGTAGCACAAGAGGTAATTTTGAGACACAATGCTGTGATTTTCAGAAAAATGTGGCACATTTTTTTGGAGTTACAGTAAACAATTCACTATGTGATCGCCTCAAATCTTTTATGGTCCCTGAGGAAGAAAGAACTATAAAAATTATGTCAGATTATGAACCCCTGCATTCACTAGCAGAACTTGATTGAGTTCAGTGAATGGAAGTTGCCTGAATGTTGTGTTGTATTGGCTAAATCCTTAATATGTGTATTTAAGATTGTGTTTGACCATGACCTGTTATGAGAGAACATCGTGTTTAATGAGGACAGTGACAGAATATCTCAAAGTGCTTTGTCTTTACTTAAGGAATATTCATGTGTCAATGTGTGTGACAGCAACCTTTAATATCAGGACACTACAACTTATTGTAACTGCAGTGTTTGCTACGATAATGTGTGTACCAGGTTGTGTTAAGTTTGGACCTGTTTTGTTAGCACGCTGTGGTTTACAGGAAGGCTGTAGTAGTTTATCAGTGCATGTTAATGGCAGCCAGTTAATGTGTATAGTGTATAGTGTATGACGTGATTGTGGTCTCAAGGGACTTCTTTTTCTGAAAATATATTTCACATCACAGACTGGATAATTACATTTCAGTTATCATTTACGGTCAAATTGTATTACCCAAGGAATAGTACAGTTTTTCTCAGTCGATTTGGTTCATTTCTCACATCATGCTTTACATTGGCATCACAACTTTCTCAAAACAGTTAATGCAAACAGCAAAACTCAATGAAATACCTGTAAAAGCACACACTTCACTCAAAATTCTTTGTTTTTGCCCCAAAAGCAAATTTTTAGGTCAGTCAATTTGTCAGTGCCATCAGAATATCTAGTCTGTGTGCCATTGCCTATGAACAAGGTCAAAATACTTAGTCATGTTGTCAGTGCAACTATAAGTCACAGTCAGTGTAGACTGTATATTCTGATGGAAACTAGCTAAGCTTTTGATTTCAAGAACGCTGCACCTTCCAACGACCAGCTTCAGCCATTGTAAGACCACGACTTACATGTAAGACATGGTCCACAATTGTTGCCCTTATTTCACTGTTTTGTCCCCTTAGCCTTATACCACACTTACTTACTCCTCTTATTGGCTGTTCACCCTTCCATTATGAGACTTTGTGATACTGCAGTGTTTAGTGTCTATAAATGTTTGCCAATTACAGTAAAGGTTCATGAGACGCACCTCTGACCTATGGTTGAGACCATTGATTGATCTAAGCCTTCACCAATTCCCTTTCTTACTGTAACTGAATGTTCACTTGCAAACAATCTAATCAAATTAGGATAAATTACCAAAATGTAACAAACAAATAACCTAAATAAATAAATGTAAAATTATGCCTTAGAGATTATGACAACATGTTCAGCACTTTTGCATATAATGACCTAGGCGATGACCTAAAGATAAAATGTTTTGGAGGGTAAGACAATTCAACAAACAATCCTTACAACACATTTTGATAAACATGTCATAAGCAACTGATAATGTAAGAAACAACAGACAATTGTCCATGTCCTTTTGCAATATGTACAAAAGCATTTGCAAAATGTTAAACACAATGAGAAATGCAATTATGATGTGCACAAGTGACAAGGAGATGTGGAGACTGAATGAACAGTTTTGAGAATTTCAATTCTGATCTGAGAAATGAACCAAAGCGACTGAGAAAAACTGTAATAGGTTAGTGAGGGTTTTTAAAACCTAGCCACTAGGGTGCACACACCATTGTATTTTAGTGCTGGTCCCAAGCCCGGATAAATAGGGAAGGTTGCGTCAGGAAGGGCATCCGGTGTAAAAACTGCGCCAAATCAAATGATGCAGATCAAAAATAGAAATTCCATACCGGATCGGTCGAGGCCCGGGTTAACAACGACCACCACTGGTGCTGTTGTCCAACAGGGCATTAGTGGAAATTGGACTACTGTTGGGACAAGGAGGAGGAGGAGAGGGGGGAAGAGGGTTCTGAAGCTGAAGGAGAGGAGGCAGAGCAGGAAGGTGGAGGTTAGAGTTGGTACGTTGAATGTGGGCTCTATGACAGGTAAAGGGAGAGAGCTAGTTGATGCGATGGAGAGGAGGAAGATAGATATACTGTGTGTACAGGAGACCAAGTGGAAGGGGAGCAAGGCCAGGAGCATTGGTGGTGGCTTCAAACTATTCTATCATGGTGTAGACAGGAAGAGAAATGGAGTAGGGGTAATCCTGAAGGATGAGTTTAGTAAGAGTGTAGTGGAGGTAAAGAGAGTAAGTGACAGGGTGAACTGTGTAAAGATAGAGATTGGTAGGGTGATAGTGAATGTCATCAGTGCTTATGCTCCTCAGGTAGGTTGTGATGTGGAGGAGAAAGAAGAATTCTGGAGAGAGTTAGATGAAGTTGTTTTGCAGGTTCCTAAAGAAGAGAGAGTGGTTATTGGAGCAGATTTAAACGGACATGTTGGTGGAGGGAACAGTGGTGATGAGGAGGTGTTGGGTAGATATGGTGTTAATGAAAAGAATACGGAAGGACAAATGGTGGTAGATTTTGCTAAAAGGATAAAGATGGCTGTAGTTAACACTTTACGAAAAAGGAAGAGCACAGGGTAACATATAAGAGTGGGGAAAGATGCACACAGGTCGACTATATCCTCTGTAGGAGACGAAACCTGAAAGAGGTTAGTGATTGCAAGGTGTTACCAGGGGAGAGTGTAGCTAAACAGCATAGGATGGTGATATGTAGGATGGTTTTGGAGGTGAAGAAGAGGAAGAGAGTGAGAGTGGAACCTAAGATCAGGTGGTGGAAGTTAAAAGATGAAGACTGTGGTGTAAAATTCAGAGATGAGGTGAGGCAGGTACTGGGTAACGGTGGTGGTGTTCTGGATACCTGGGATGAGACTTCAAATGCAGTGAGGGATGTGGCTAGGAAGGTACTTGGTGTGACTTCAGGACAGAGGAAGATAGACAATGAGTTGTGGTGGTGGAATGAGGAGGTTCAGGATAGTTTGAGAGGAAAGCGGTTGGCTAAAAATAATTGGGATTTTCAGCGAGATGAAGAAAGTAGACAGAGGTACAAGGAGAGGTGTCGTAAGGCAAAGAGAGCAGTGGCAGAAGCTAAAGAGAAGGCATATAGCAAGCTGTATGAGAAGTTGAACACTAAGGAAGGGGAAAATGATCTGTACAGATTGGCCAGACAGAGAAACCGTGATGGGCATGATGTGCAGCAGGTTAGGATGATAAAGGATAAAGATGGAAATGTGTTGTCTGGTGAGGAGAGTGTCTTGGGAAGGTGGAAGGAGTATTTTGAGGAACTGAATAATCAAGAGAATGAAAGGGAAAGAAGGTTAGAAGAGGTAGAGGTTATGAATCAGGAAGTGCCTCGGGTGAGCAAGGAGGAAGTAAGGGCTGCAATTCGGAGAATGAAGTGTGGTAAGGCAGTTGGACGGGATGATATTCCTGTGGAGGCATGGACATGTTTGGGAAAGACAGCAGTGGAGTTTTTGACTGGGTTATTTAACAGAATCTTGGAAGGTCAAAAGATGCCTGAGGAGTGGAGACGAAGCATAATGGTGCCAATTTTCAAGAATAAGGGCGATGGTCAGAGCTGTAGTAATTACAGGGGAATAAAGTTGATCAGTCACAGCCTGAAAATCTGGGAAAGAGTAGTGGAAGCTAGGCTTAGAGGAGAGGTAGAGATCTGTGAGCAGCAGTATGGTTTCATGCCAGCTAAGTGCACCACAGATGCTATGTTTGCTTTGAGAGTGTTAATAGAGAAGTATAGGGAAGGACAGAAGGAGTTACATTGTGTGTTTGTTGACTTAGAGAAAGCTTATGATAGAGTACCAAGACAGGAGCTGTGGTATTGTATGAGGAAATCAGGAGTAGCAGAAAAGTATGTGAGGGTAGTGCAGGATATGTATGAGAACGGTGTGACAGCAGTGAGATGTGCGATAGGAATGACAGACGAGTTTAAAGTGGGGGTAGGACTACATCAGGGATCAGCCCTGAGTCCCTTCCTGTTCGCAATTGTCATGGACAGACTGACGGACGAGGTTAGGCAGGAGTCCCCTTGGACTATGATGTTTGCTGATGACATTGTGATCTGTAGTGAGAGTAGGGAGCAGGTGGAGGTAAGCTTGGAAAGATGGAGATATGCTTTGGAGAGCAGGGCAATGAAAGTGAGCAGGAGTAAAACAGAGTACATGTGTGTGAATGAGAGGGCAGACGGTGGACAGGTCCAGTTACAAAGAGTTGATTTGGTGAAGGTTGATGAGTTTACCTACTTAGGGTCGAGGGTACAGAGTAATGGAGGAAGTGAAAGAGAGGTAAAGAAGAGAGTGCAGGCAGGGTGGTGTGGATGGCATAAAGTGTCTGGGGTGATCTGTGATAGAAGGGTGTCGGCTAGAATGAAAGGAAAGATCTATAGGACAGTAATGAGACCTGCTATGTTGTATGGACTGGAGACAGTGGCACTGACAAAGAGACAGGTGAGGGAGATGGAGGTGTCTGAGATGAAGATGTTGAGATTCTCATTTGGAGTGACGAGGAAGGATAGGATCAGAAATGAGTTTATTAGAGGATCAGCACATGTAGCATGTTTTGGAGATAAAGTTAGAGAAGCGAGATTGAGTTGGTTTGGACATGTATAGAGGAGGGAGGAGAGGTATATTGGTAGGAGGGTCTTGAGGATGGAACTTCCAGGCAAGAGGAGGAGAGGTAGACCTAAGAGGAGGTTTATGGATGCAGTGGTAGAGGATATGAGAGTGGCTGGTGTGTCAGTGGAGGACACTCAGGACAGGGCCAGATGGAGGAGTTTGATCCCCTGTGGCGACCCCTAAACGGGAATTGCCGAAATAAGAAGTGAGGGGTTTTAAAAGATAACACTTTTTACTTTCCTTCAGGAATGTTTGGTGTCACATTTCTGAATCTTATTTGTGTTTCTAGAATTTAGCTGAGATGGATGCTGAGGAAACACCATCTGCACCACTGACCATGAAGGACCAGTTGTGGACTGAGGAGCATCATTCACAGATTCCATGTGAAGTAGCACAAGAGGTAATTTTGAGACACAAGGCTGTGATTTTCAGAAAAATGTGGCACATTTCTTTGGAGTTACAGTAAACAATTCACTATGTGATTGCCTCAATTCTTTTATGATCCCTGAGGAAGAAAGAACTATAAAAGTTCATGTCAGATTATGAACCCCTGCATTCACTAGCAGAACTTGATGAGTTCAGTGAATGGAAGTTGCCTGAATATTGTGTTGTATTGGCTAAATCCTTAATATGTGTATTTAAAGTTTTGACCATGACCTGTTATGAGAGAACATCGTGTTTAATGAGAATAGTGACATAATATCTCAAAGTGCTTTGTCTTTACTTAAGGAATATTCATGTGTCAATGTGTGTGATAGGAACCTTTAATATTAGGACACTACAACTTATTGTAAGTGCAGTGTTTGGTAGGATATTGTGTGCACCAGGTTGTGTTAAGTTTAGACCTGTTTTGTAAGCACGCTGTGGTTTACAGGGAGACTGTAGTAGTTTATCAGTGCATGTTAATGGCAGCCAGTTGATGTGTATAGTGTATGACGTGATTGTGGTCTCGAGGGACTTCTTTTTCTGAAGCTGTATTTCAAATCACAGACTATCTTGCATATTGTTTTCACACCATTTCCATATATTGACATCACAGGAACATAGTGCACTGGTGCTTACCAATGGTACAATGATGGTGGTATCTTGTCTCTGTAACATTTTTAGGCCATTCCTGCAAAAGGACCAGTTGCCAGTGCTACAATGGCTACCTTATCACCTGACAAAGAGCCACGACAGGTAATTTGTATTGACATACCATTCTTAATTACCATTTGATCCCACAAATCTATTTTTGAGGACCTGTTGCACAAACATTTGCTGTCCACAACAGCAGATTTGGATAAATGCATTTCAGTTATCATTTATGTCCCTGAGGAAGAAAGAACTCTAAAAATTACGTCAGACTATGAACCCCTACATTCAGTAGCAGAACTTGATGAGTTCAGTTAATGGAAGTTGCCTGAATGTTGTGTTGTATTGGCTAAAACTTAATATGTGTATTTAAGGTTGTGTTTGACCATGATACTGACATCACATGTACCTACCAATGATACAAGGATAGTGGTACCTTGTCTCTGGAACATCTTTATGCCATTTCTGAAAAAATAACATTTGCTGTTGGTGTGATGGATGAATGAATCAAAATGTTTTTCATTTCTGTTTTTTGGACTACAGATTTTCAAACAATGGTTGTATGGATTGAAACCTATTTTCTGATTAAATCATATTTTTTGCCAACAGAACTGTAAACATGAGATAGTCCTTGCAACTGTTTCAAGCATGAACAAATGCGTTGCTTGTGTCGGACCTGTTGCAGCCCTCAAGTGGATTGGTCTGAGATGTAAAGGTCAATAATCATCATCATAGTCAGATAACAGCAACTAAATAATACCATTGTTTTTTTTTTAAGTGATTGTGAATTGGTGGAAAAGAATAACTATAAATTATTTCCACACAGTGGAACATAAGAATGTTATTGAAAATTAGTTTGTTTCTGATGTCGAGTCAATCCTTAAAAAATTGTTTAAACATTGCAGTGCATGTAGTGTTAGCCATGTTTTTGTTTTGCTGCAGTTGTGATGTGCTCCTTAATTTCCTTTAGAGGCATCAATGCAATATTTTTATCTCTTGTAGTCTGCTCCTGTTTCTGGCACAAGTCCTGCTTTGAAAAACTTGGAAAGATTGACAGAGATTTGGTGTCATGGGTAAGTATATTGTTTTTTGAACTCTTACGGTTTTATACTAAGTATTGTATAGTGACCTTCTATTTCTGATATTAGGGTAAAAGGGATTCAAGTTCTGATGAGGATCAGTTATTATCAGATGAAGATTATGTGCCAGATACAGAGTCAGACAGTGAATCAGACAGTTCAGTGGAGTTTGAAGTAGGATGTGAAAAAGACCAAGTCAGTGAGCAGAACATGGAAGTTCACTCCAAGTTTTCGGAATCTTGCAGTTCAGTGTTGGTCCTAAAATATGCAAGCAGAGGCAATGGCAAACAATGTCTGCAGGCCAGGAAAGGAGCTTGTTTAAGTGAAGATGTAGATTTATTTTGTTATGAGAAGCAGTTGACAGATGTAGAAACAGATAATGAATTGGACAACTCAAAAGAAGGAGATGTATTTTCAACAAATGTAGCCAATTGGGTCAAGCCAATTTTGGATGTCCAACTTTCTTCAGATGATGCTGCTTTAGACAGTGGAATGGACTTGGGTTCATCCAGATCAGTCACTGTAACACCTACAAGGGAAGAGCTCTTGGATGCAAGAGTTGCAGCTGGTGAGACTGATTTTCAGAATGTATCAGGGACAGAACAGAGGGATACAGTGCCTGTTGCCGAAAAATCAGCTGTAATTTCTTGTTCTAAGAACAGCAAAAACTACTGTTACATTTGTGGGAAACCACAATCCAAAATTTCTCGGCACCTGAAAATCCACATGACTGAAGTTGAAGTGGCTGAAGCACTGTCATTTCCAAAGCACTCCAAGGAACGTAAAAGATTACTGGAAAAAATTAGGAATAAGGGTAATTATCAACATAATTCCAATGTTTTACAGAAAGGAAGTGGATTGCTTAAACTAAAACGAAGACCAAACCGAGTTTGCAATTCAAAACAATTTGTACATTGCATGTATTGCAAAGGGATGTTTCTACGTAAAGATCTGTGGCGTCATGTAAGAAGATGTTCCTCAAAACCAGGGTTACTAAATGAACAACAAGGAAGAACCAAGGTTTTGGGTCTAGCTGCTCTGGCAGAGTCTACATTCTCACAACAGATATCCCAAGGAGTTTGGAAGCTTTTGAGTGCAATGAAGCAAGACGATGTTGGCTCTGTAGTTCGGAATGATTTCTGCATTCTTCAGTTAGCGCAGTCTTTCTTTAACAAACATGGCAATGACCCTACCAAACATGAGTATGTTCGACAGAAGCTTCGTGAAATAGGGAGGTTTTTGATGGCATTGCGCAGTGAGTCTTCTATACATAGCCTGGAAGAAGCTGTAAAACCTGCCAATTTTTCAAAAGTTATTCAAGCTGTACGGAAGGTGTCAGGATATGATGAAGAAAAGAACTGCTACCACACACCAAGCCTAGCATTGAAATTGGGGCACACTTTGCAGAAGATATGTGAGATCGTTCAGTGTAGGGCTCTTATGGCTGAAGATGAGGATTTGGTAAAATCTACTGAGATGTTCAAAAGATTGTACACCACCAAATGGTCAGAGCTAATCTCACACCAAGCTTTAAGCACACTGAATGAAGCAAAGTTCAACAAGCCATCAACACTGCCTTTCACTCATGATGTTCAGCTTCTTCACAAACACCTGGAGACAACAGCAGATGCAGCATCTGAAAACCTAAAAAAGACACCATCACCACAAAGCTATGCAGACCTTGCTAAAACTACACTCGCAAGAATAATTGTTTTTAACAGAAGACGTGCTGGTGAAGTCTCCAAGATGCATCTTAAAAACTTTCAAGAAAGAGATAAAACTCTTCTCCATGAAGATGTTGCAGTTGGCCTTTCTGCATTTGAACAGAAACTCTGCAGCCATTTTAGCAGAGTTGAGATCAAAGGTAAAAGGGGGAGAAAGGTTGCTGTCCTTCTCACACCAGACATGGTAGATGCTCTGTCTCTTTTGGTGAGCAAAAGGAATGCATGTGGGGTTCAAGATGCCAACTGCTTCTTGTTTGCCAGACCCAGCTGTCAAAGTCATTACCGAGGCCAGGACTGTCTGAGATTCTATGCAGTTCAGTGTGGTGCACGAAATCCAGAACATCTACGGTCAACACACTTGCGTAAACATGTGGCCACTCTCTCTCAAATTCTTAATCTGAAAAATAACGAATTGGATCAAGTTGCAGACTTCTTGGGACATGACATTCGTGTGCACCGTGAGTATTATAGGCTTCCAGAAGCAACAACTCAGCTGGCTAAAATATCAAAACTTTTGTTGGCCATGGAAAAAGGGTGTCTCCCCGATCTACAAGGCAAATCACTTGATGACATTGAGATTGAAGGTATGCATTGTTATATGTTTAGTTTAGTCTTACATTGAGGTAAATGTGAGCATAATTTTACATACATAGGACATGGAAATGGAAATTATATGTTGTCAGAATGGGACCTTTCTTTTCTTTCATGATATTAACATTAGATGCCCTTTACATGTTCAAATTTCACAATGAACCATTTGATCTAAAATATGGTGCTATTAACTTACATTAAACTTACATTCAATAATGTATGCCATTTGAGTTTTGCTTGTTCCTAATTTTCAGATGAGATCAATACGTCTGATGTCAGTGATGGAAGTGAACCCGAAAATGAAGCTGTGGTTGATTCCATGAGCGCCCCAAGACAGACTCGTGAGTTTAACAACGATTATGTAGCCATCCATCCATCCATTATCTGAACCTCTTAATCCCACTAGTCGGGGTCACGGGGGTACACCATGGGCAGGGTACACCATGGGCAGGTCGCCAGTCCACCGCATGGCCAACACACACGCACGCACTCACACCTACGGGCAATTTAGCATGATCAATCAACCTAACTCGCATGTCTTTGGACTGTGGGAGTAAACCGGAGTACCCGGAGGAAACCCACACAGGCACAGGGAGAACATGCAAACTCCACACAGAGCAGCCCAGACTGAGAATCGAACCCAGACCGACTTGCTGTGAGGCGACAGTGCTAACCACCACACCACCGTAAATGGTTTGCTTGTCTTCTAATCTAAAGATAAAAATTTTATCTACATGGTATTGTTTCATCCAGTCATCCCTTGCTACTGATATTTGTTTTGTAATGTGTTTACTTTCTAGTCACTTTATTAGCAGTATTTCCACATACACACTTTGTGCATTTAATCAGCTCCACTTACATGTAGGACCACTTTGTAGTTCTG
>NC_135224.1:20492411-20497411 GCF_052324685.1 Brachyhypopomus gauderio | reverse complement strand
TGATGTCATCATCCGCTCTCTCCTGAACCTTTCATAGCTTTAATTCAGATTTAGAGCACATCTGATGAATGAGTGGTGTTTGGCATGCATATGTGTGTGTGTGTGTGTGTGTTGTGTGTGTTCATGTGTGTGTGTGTGGTTTGTGTCTGTGTGTGTGACTGTGTGTGTTCATATGTGTATGTATTCATATGTGTGTGTGTGTGTGTGTGTGTGTGTGTGTGTGTGATGTGTGAGTCTGTGTGTGTTCATATGTGTGGTGTGTATGTGTGTGTGTGTGTGTGTGTAGATACACACTCTCCTTCTCTGGGTTCTTTGTGCTCCAGTGCGTAGGAGCCCAGTCACAGTCACTCTCTCGTCATCTCAGTCTGCCAGGCTGTCACCAGCTCCGCCCTCTGTGTGCCTCCTGGCCCCGCCCAACTCCACTCGTTTGTTGTGGAGTGCAGAACTTGAAGCTACGATGTGCTTTCTTGTTTTTGTTCGTTTGACTGTTTGTTACCTAGGTGATAAACACTGATGAAATGCTTACATTTCTTGGAGAACCTATAACGCATAGAACGACACCTGAATGATCTTCTGAGTTTCTCACCTAATAAGTAAATATTCAGATAAAGGTAGTTAACCCAGTCTAGTTTTACTGCCTTTTCGAACGGCGTGTTCGCCGAGGAGCCAAAGCCTTGTCAGAACATTAGCCCTTTGGCGTCTCATTTTCCGCTCGACTGTTACGATGTCATGTGCGATTTGTAAAACAAATCTTTTCTGCGGGAAAAAAAAAAATTCTGGCACACATGTGGACACTCGACTTTAAAACGGGAACGGAAGGGAGGAGGAGAGAGAACACGATTGAAGTTCCCCACACAGGGGCTGTCTGACAAAAACAATACCGCTGAAGGATTGCACCATCAAGCCCCGCGGACATTAAAGGTTCATCTGTCATGGCGCGGCGTTTGGGAAAATGACGAGAATCTGGAAGCTATTGGACGTGCAGCTGCGGAGAGAGCGGGTCAGAACCGGGGCGCCCAAATAAATCAGCCGTCAAAGGATCATTATGGTCCAATAATCCCATTAAAGGTACGAGGTGCCCACAGGAACCTGCACCAACACACTCGGCCCACACTGCCTGCTCTTCCAGATCCACACACACTCCCTGCTGCCGGAGTCTGTCCCGCTGGTCCAGATACACACACACACTCCCTGCTGCCGGAGTCTGTCCCGCTGGTCCAGATACACACACACACTCCCTGCTGCCGGAGTCTGTCCCGCTGGTCCAGATCCACACACACTCCCTGCTGCCGGAGTCTGTCCCGCTGGTCCAGATCCACACACACTCCCTGCTGCCGGAGTCTGTCCCGCTGGTCCAGATACACACACACTCCCTGCTGTTCCTGCTGGTGCAATGGCAACTGGAGCTGACGTGAGAGAGATGAGCGGTCCCAGCCCACAACACACACACACACACACACACACACACACACACACACACACACACAGGTACACATCCAATCACACACACACTCACACACAGACATATGCCCACACATGCACACACTCAAATACATGTGCACAGGCACACATGTGGGCTTGCTCAAATAAGTGAATACGTGTCTAACACTCACTTGCACGTGCACTGTTGACAGCCCATATTTCTTCATGTCATAGCAAAGACAGCTGCACACACACACACACACACACACACACACACACACACACACACACACACACACACACACACATATATATACATGGAAACCATGATATACAGATTGGCCAATCACCCGCTTTAAAAACAGTACAGACCACATGAACATGTCCAGGGGCAGATTATTAATCCCAGTCCTTTTACATTGTGACCCTCTCTGGACCAGTGCACATGGGAAACTCTCAATGGTTATCTCGCCCTGACTGATGGGGGTGGGGGGGGTTTCGGTGGGGGTTGTTGTGCTGGTACCGTTGGGCTGGTTCTGGCTCCTCTCCAACCACTTATCACCTTCACGGGGTTTGAGAGCCGAGAGGTAATAACTGTGTGCGTTGCGTGGTCAGAGGGAGGCCCAGTGGTTCTGGGCCTTTAACCTGCGCCGTCCTGTCGAAAGACACGAAGAATTCGCAGCGTTTGAATCCACCAGTCTTCATTACTTATGGAATTTGCGAACGTCTTTGCAGAGCTGAGAAATGGAACTTATTAAAGCAATAAATATGTCAGAATGACTTTAGCGGGGGCGGGGCTTGGTTGCCGTGACGTCTGGCTTTCTGGTGTTTCGGTGAAGTCAATTCTCCGTGGTCTTTCATGACGGGCCTCTCGAGTCGCCTCTGTTTTGATCCACGGCGTCGTTGAGCGGGAAACAGTTGCTGGTGTCAGTAGGCACACTTAGTCATGGATACCACGGCCATTTCTGTGGTGCCAGGGATCAAGCACAGTTCTTTCAAAGTGAAACTCTCCCTCTCTCTATCTCTCTCAGCCTTGTGAGCTCTGAGCCGTGTGTGTGTGTGTGTGTGTGTGTGTGCGTGTGTGTGTAGCCATAGCTGGCTGGCAATGATGCTATCTCTGCCCTTAATGAGACCAATTTAGATGAATAACGGGGCTTTTCCATGCTTGGAATCTGCCCAACAGCGTTCTCAAACATCAGGGATGAACTGACTTTCTTTCTTTCGTTTTCTCCCATCCCATCTCCCCTTCCAATCTCTGTCTATATCTATCCCTCTCTCTTCCTCTCTCTCTACATATATATCCCTCTGTCTCCCTCTCTCTCTCTTCCTCCTTCTCTCTCACCCTTCTTTGCATCTCAATAGCTATATTCCAGACTCCCATGCCTCTCCTCCTCTCCCCTCTCCTCTCCTCTCTTCTCCCCTCCTCCCCTCTCCTCTCCTGAAGAGCTTGTTTTGCTGTCTCTCTACCTCGAAACAATGTTCATCCCACGTGCAGCAGAATAGCACCAGGATCTCAGAACAACGTTGCTGGGAAGAGTATTTAGACATTGTGAAGAATCCTCCGACCTCACTGATTCCAGGTCAGTTCATGACCTTGATTTAATGGTCTCTTTGTGTTGGCTGTACATGCTTCAGGTTCAACAACGCCACTTGGATTTGCAAGCCCACCTGCTGAATCTGACGGCTGGGTGCGAAAGGTCTCGGCCCATATGGGCCCAAGTGTTTGCCCAGGCCCTCCAATTCAGTGATCACCTCACTTTATCTTGCCCAGCCGCTGCGTCTGTAATCAGGAGTACGCACCAAGCTCCATCCCATAACCATGCCATATTCTGTTTCACTCCAGCATGGGAACCTCAGACAGATTGTTCTGTTTGAGCCACTGGGGAAGAAGAGAGAGAAAGGGTGAGAAAGCGAGAGAGAGAGACTGAGGGATACAGATAGAGAGAAAGAGAAGGAGGGAGAGAGACTTTAGTGTCTAGCGTTCTACATACCACTCTGATGGGAGGCTTTGTAAACAAACCCCTGTGTGAGCGAGTGAGTGGGCCCTCCTCCAGAAGGGGGCTTGGGGGATGGTGTGAAGGTGTGGTGTAGGTGGGGTGAAGGTGTGGTGGGGGGTGGGTGAAGGTGGGGTGGGGGATGTGCAGCCATTACAATCGGCACCGTGAGACTGAAGAGTGCAGGATTAGCCCAGGACCTGGAGATACAGGGGCAGGATTAACCTCGAACCTGGAGATACAGGGGCAGGATTAACCTCGAACCTGGAGATACAGGGGCAGGATTAACCTCGAACCTGGAGATACAGGGGCAGGATTAGCCTTGAACCTGGAGATATAGAGGCAGGATTAACCTCGAACCTGGAGATACAGGGGCAGGATTACCCTCGAACCTGGAGATATAGGGGCAGGATTAACCTCGAACCTGGAGATACAGGGGCAGGATTACCCTCGAACCTGGAGATATAGGGGCAGGATTAACTTCAAACCTGGAAATACAGGGGCAGGATTAACCTCGAACCTGGAGATACAGGGGCAGGATTAACCTCGAACCTGGAAATACAGGGGCAGGATTAACCTCGAACCTGGAGATACAGGGGCAGGATTAACCTCAAACCTGGAGATATAGGGGCAGGATTAACCTCGAACCTGGAGATATAGGGGCAGGATTAACCTCGAACCTGGAAATACAGGGGCAGGATTAACCTCGAACCTGGAGATATAGGGGCAGGATTAACCTCGAACCTGGAGATACAGGGGCAGGATTAACCTCGAACCTGGAGATACAGGGGCAGGATTAACCTCGAACCTGGAGATACAGGGGCAGGATTAGCCTCGAACCTGGAGATATAGGGGCAGGATTAACCTCGAACCTGGAGATACAGGGGCAGGATTACCCTCGAACCTGGAGATATAGGGGCAGGATTAACTTCAAACCTGGAAATACAGGGGCAGGATTAACCTCGAACCTGGAGATACAGGGGCAGGATTAACCTCGAACCTGGAAATACAGGGGCAGGATTAACCTCGAACCTGGAGATACAGGGGCAGGATTAACCTCGAACCTGGAGATACAGGGGCAGGATTAACCTCGAACCTGGAGATACAGGGGCAGGATTAACCTCGAACCTGGAGATACAGGGGCAGGATTAGCCTTGAACCTGGAGATACAGGGGCAGGATTAACCTCGAACCTGGAGATACAGGGGCAGGATTACCCTCGAACCTGGAGATATAGGGGCAGGATTAACCTCGAACCTGGAGATACAGGGGCAGGATTACTCTCGAACCTGAAGATATAGGGGCAGGATTAACCTCGAACCTGGAGATACAGGGGCAGGATTAACCTTGAACCTGGAGATACAGGGGCAGGATTAACCTCGAACCTGGAGATACAGGGGCAGGATTACCCTCGAACCTGGAGATATAGGGGCAGGATTAACCTCGAACCTGGAGATACAGGGGCAGGATTACTCTCGAACCTGAAGATATGGGGGCAGGATTAACCTCGAACCTGGAGATATAGGGGCAGGATTAGCCTTGAACCTGGAGATACAGGGGCAGGATTAGCCCAGGGCCTGGAGAT
>NC_135224.1:20422411-20487411 GCF_052324685.1 Brachyhypopomus gauderio | reverse complement strand
AGACTGTAGCCTTGGTTCACTCTTCATGATTGTGCAAAGACTTCAGATCTGAGCATGCCAGTTTACACAGCACATCTACTGTGAGAATACACTGGTTTAATGATATCATACATTTCCCTCCCAACACCATTTTCAATAAGTTTATAAAATATTCATCCGTGCCAAATTAACTCAGCTGCTTGCTGAGAGTACAAATCAAGCAAAGTTTTTGCCTTTTTTGGGGAGTTTACATATTTACCAATTAGTGTGCAGATGTGGGCAGATGTTTGATCATTTGGTAAGAAACTATTCAAATTTTTGCTCAGAACATTATGTTCTGGTATTGTTTGTTATGATATTATCGATGATGCAGAATAACTTGGCCAGGTTAGTGTTGATGCAAATTCCTCTGTAATTGTTTGGGTCAAATTTATCAGATCAAATTCATCAGGGCTATAAGTCTCTCATTCCAGATGGTTGAGAAGTGGCCTACATTTAAAATGAGATTTAAAAGTTTTAGAATAGCCAATTTGAACTTGTGGTATTTTTCAGCTTTGTATTTAGGATGCCATCTGTACCACAGGCTTTTCTGGGTTGGAGACTTTTGTCTTTTAATTCGTCCTCTGTGATCAGGATGTCCAGTGGATTTTGATCACGTACGTTAATCATCGGACTACTATATAAGTTTTTTAAGTGATCTCCAAAGTTTCCATATGGCTCCACTTTTAATAGTTAGCTATATCATCTTTGTTTTTCTGTTTAGTGATTTCCAGTTGTTCCAGGATTAATTTGAGTTGAGTGAATTGTATGTCATTTGTTTGGTTTTGCATACATTTGTACTTTTTTGTTTAAGTATATGTTTGTATTATTTAAGTATTTAACAGTATTTTATGTGCAGTTCTTTATTATGTGGTTCTTTGTGTTCCTGATTCAGTACGTTTCTAACTTCTGGGTTGTTTGAGCTCGCACATTTGGCTGCATGTTGTCATTTGTGACTGTTCGGTTCAGGCATAATGTAATTTGACAGTGGTCAGATAGTGGTGTTATTGGCTTGAGTGTGAAGGCTTTCAGGAACGTCAGGGTTAGGGTCAGGGTCAGGGTTCAGACCTGTTATGGCGTATTCTACCGTACTGCTAACTTGAGCTGAGCAGTAGGTGATCTGACATTAGGAGAAAGTCCCCACGCAGCCCCAACACACCGACCCGTAGGTGAACTGACAGTAGGCCACAACATACAGACCCGAGCTTCCACACAGCTGCTGTGGGTTATTCCATGTGTGTTTACAGACTTGTCAGTTTTCTCTGGGGGAGTGAGAAGTAAATTGAATATTATTTCCTATTATAAAGTGGTCGGCTTGAGTGGAGATGACGTCTGGTTGGTCTCCTGTTCTGGCATTTAGGTCCCCACACATAATGACGTGGCCTTGTGCTTGTGTCAGTCAGAGACACTAAGGTGGGGAGACACTAACTCTCTGTGTCCTGGGTGCTTGTCTCCTCCACAATGTCTCCTGCAAAATAATATATTGACATCTTTACAAAATCAGAATTTCTCCTTTTAAAGCCAAATAAAGAAGAGCTTAAACCTTAAATATTCCATAAATAAATGCAAAATTATGTAATTCTTTATAAACTGTGGTAGTGCTGTCTCTTAAAAGTTTCAATAGATGAATAATAAATAAAAGTTGTTTTAGTATTTTATTCCTACTACAATAATTACTAAACATAACTTGAAACTTATATGTCATGTGAGAATTATTCTTTTTTTAAAACTTCACAATGACGGTGTTAATGAGTCCTACGTTGACCAATGATATTATGTCTAAAGGGCTGTGTGCTGTCAGATGTGTGCAAATGTGGCTCTGTATCTGCTGTATGTGTCTGAGTTCAGAAGCACTTGGGTCTGCATGTTCCTGGGGGAGGTGGTGTAGTGCGTGTTCTGGGGGAGGTGGTGTAGTGCGTGTTCCTGGGGGAGGTGGTGTAGTGCGTGTTCCTGGGGGAGGTGGTGTGGTGTGTGTTCCTGGGGGAGGTGGTGTGGTGTGTGTTCCTGGGGGAGGTGGTGTAGTGCGTGTTCCTGGGGGACGTGGTGTAGTACGTGTTCTGGGGGAGGTAATGTAGTGTGTGTTCCTGGGGGAGGTGGTGTAGTGCGTGTTCCTGGGGGAGGTGGTGTAGTACGTGTTCTGGGGGAGGTAATGTGGTGAGTGTTCCTGGGGGAGGTGGTATATTGCGTGTTCCTGGGGAAGGTGGTGTAGTGGTAGTGCGTGTTCTGGGGGAGGTAGTGTAGTGCGTGTTCCTGGGGGAGGTGGTGTGGTGCGTGTTCCTGGGGGAGGTGGTGTGGTGCGTGTTCCTGGGGGAGGTGGTGTATTGCATGTTCCTGGGGGAGGTGGTGTAGTGTGTGTTCCTGGGGGAGGTAATGTGGTGTGTGTTCCTGGGGGAGGTGGTATATTGCGTGTTCCTGGGGAAGGTGGTGTAGTGGTAGTGCGTGTTCTGGAGGAGGTGGTGTAGTGCGTGTTCCTGGGGGAGGTGGTGTGGTGCGTGTTCCTGGGGGAGGTGATGTATTGCGTGTTCCTGGGGGAGGTGGTGTATTGCATGTTCCTGGGGGAGGTGGTGTGGTGCATGTTCCTGGGAGAGGTGTCAGGGCTGGCTCCAGGGTGGGTCCTGCAGCACATCGTTCGTGCTCACGGTTTCCCGGTGGACGTGGTTTCTAACCGCGGGCCAAAGTTCGCCAGTCGATTCTGGGGTGCTTTCGTCAAGCTCCTGGGTGCCAGGGCCAGCCTCTCCTCTGGTTTTCACCCTAAGAGCAACGGTCAGACAGAGCGGGTCAACTAGGACCCTGTCTGGCCTCCTCTAATCCTAATCCTCCTAGTCTGATCAGCCGATGTGGCCAGAGTTCACCCACAACACCATCTGGCACTTGTCCCTTGGCATGTCACCATTCGAGTGCCTTTACGGTTATGCTCCGCCTATGTTCACTGACCAGGAGGGGGATTTGGCGGTGCCCAACGCCAGGACCCTGGTCCACCTCTGCAGGTTGACCTGGCAGCGGGCCCGCAGGGCCTTGCTGAAGGTCTCGGCCGGCCAAAAGCGCTGTGTGGATAGACGTCGCCTTCCGGCCCTGTCTTTCCATCCTGGGCAACGGGTGTGGCTGTTTTCCAGGGACCTCCCGGTTCGCGGTGGGACCCGGAATTTGACACCACGCTTTCTGGGCCCGTTTAAGGTCGAGCGGCGGGTCAACCCTGTATCTTACCGCCTGTCTCTTCCTCCGTCCCTCCGGGTTCACCCTGTATTTCATGCCTCGCAGCTTCGGCCGGTTCTGTGCCATCTTCCCCGCGCTGCCGCCTGCCTCCCGTATGGTCGGAGGGGGTCCGGCCTACATCGTCCGTCGGTTGTTGGACGTTCATCGGGTCTGGGGCCTGGAGCAGGTCCTGGTCGATTGGCAGGGGTGCGGTCCGGCAGATCGCTCCTGGGTTCCGGCTAGCCGGATCCTGGATCCAACCTTGATCTGGAATTTTCATCGGGACAGGGCTGTCGCTTTGGGCCCACGGGGTCTCGGGCCTAGAGGGGGTGGCTCTGTCAGGGCTGGCTCCAGGGTGGGTCCTTCTATCGCCACTAGGAGGAGCCCACGAGCCAGACCTCAGGCTAATCAGCAGTGATGGCCCACACCTGTTGTCCTGGGTTTATAAGGAAGACAGGTGCAGTGTCTCACCACTGAGTTGTCTGCCTTCTTTGTTGCCAACCTCCAGCCCTTCTCTCTCTGTTGTCGCTTCAAGGTGTTTCGCCACCCTGCCTCATCTTTGTTTGAAGATTTTTGTTTTTGTTATTCTGTCTGTTCGAGTACTTACCTCCTGCGCCGCTCCCTGGCCTCTCTCAAGTTTTCCTCCCGCTGTCATTTTTCCTATCTGTTTGGTTTTGGGTTTTGGGAAGGGTTTTTTGTTCTTCGCTGTGTTTGCCAGCCAGCCAGTTACTTCCCCTGGCATCCTTTGTTTTTCTTTGATTATTGTTCGTGTTTTTGCGTTGATTTCATTCCGCGAATATTTCTGTTCTCCTGTGTTTTCCGCGTCAATTATTTCTGCAATTGCTTTCTGTTCTCCCCTGTTATACAAGTTGATTATTCCCGCGATTACTTTCAGTTCTCCCTCGTCATCTGCACTGAATATTCAGCGTGAATTAGTTTTGTTTTCTCGCGCTTGTAATATTGCTTATTGCACGGACGAATGAGTCCACTACCGTAAAAAATCTCCTAAATTTCCCGTTCTGACAGGAGGTGGTGTAGTGCGTGTTCTGGGGGAAGTGGTGTGGTGCATGTTCCTGGGGAAGGTGGTGTAGTGCGTGTTCCTGGGGGAGGTGGTGTAGTACGTGTTCCTGGGGGACGTGGTGTGGTGCGTGTTCCTGAGGGATGTGGTGTGGTGCGTGTTCCTGGGGGAGGTGGTGTAGTGCGTGTTCTGGGGGAGGTGGTGTAGTGCGTGTTCCTGGGGGAGGTGGTGTAGTGGTAGTGCGTGTTCCTGGGCAAGGTGTTGGTCCAGGGTTGTCAAGATTTGTCAAGTGTTTTGACTTGGTGTCTCTTTAAAGTTTCTCTGAGATTATTAAATGGTGCCTGAAATTCACCTTGTACCATCATTGTTCCATTTTTGTCCATGTTGATTATGGTCATAATTGCCTCTGTGTCAATTAGGGTCTCTAATTTTGACTTCATCCATGGCTGACACCCTCTTTCTTCACAGAGGGTTGTGCCATGACCTTGGGCACTCAGAGTAAAAGACTTCACAGGTCTTATTGACTGCAATTAAAAAAAAAATTTAGATGACAGTACAGCTTTAGAAACACAATAAACAATAACATCTGTACTAGATAACTTCTTAAACAAAATAAGGTTCACAGCTCCATGTTCCTTGGGAGCGGAATGTGTAAACAACGCGCACGAGAGCATCAAAGGAATGAATCGAAACTAGCTAGCGGTGGTAACGCAGCGGTGTAGTGTCGCCACAGCGGGCGGAAATGATCATACAGTTAAGCGATATGATTGGTCAATTTTAGTGTCATTTGAAACTGGTATTGCGCTGAATTATAACTGCCAGGCCCTCTGTAAACGAACAGCGGGCATCACAGTCCTGATAGGGGGAGACACAGGCTCACAGGCTTCCACTTAACCCCTCACCTTCCAACACAGATTGAATAGACACGGTTGAATAATTTATTTGCTGATATTTTTGTAATTGTTTAGATGTCGATTGTCAAACTGTAAGTAGATAAAATTAAATTGGATAAATTATATTATATGTATTTATGTTTTAAGAATATTTTAGGCCCTATGAGAGGGCGTAGAGGGCCCTGACGGTTCCCCACTGGTGTTACTGTCCTGCCATGTCCTGCACTGTCCTGCCCTGTCCTGCACTGCAGAGTGAGGCCACATTCTCTTCAAAACAGCAATGGAGGAACAAGGCTTCTTCTGATTGGCTCATTCTAGAAGCTCATTTGCATGTAGTTGGCTCAGAATGTTGTAGAAGTGTCGACTGATACTTTAGCTTTAGCCTTTAGCTTAAAAAACACTTAAAATATGAGTGTACTGTGAAATTACAGAAGTTTATCTTTGTCCTCCTCTTCATAAAATGTGTCAAAAAAGCTGTCAGTCACAGAGTTGTTGCTGTTGTTTGTGAATGTTGCTGGAAATGTGGAGTTATGCTGATCTAACTCCTACACTTAGCTCCTCTTCCTGGAAGGGATACTCTCTTCTAGATTTGATTTTCTAATCTTCTAATATCTCACTGATATTGCTGTTCTCTGTTTTGTTTTGTTTTGTCTCGTCTGTTGTTTTAATGTATCCTTATGTAAGTATTTTTTATTATTTCATATTTTCTCATTTCAAAATCAAGGAGCTCACACAGACATGACTGTAGCTGTAGCTGTCACCATAGTAACTCCATCTTTCTCTCTTCCTCCTCCCTCTCTCCCTCGCCATACTCCAATTTGCCTCTATTTCCCCCAGTTTTCCCCCTTTCCCTCCCTCTCTCTCTCTCTCTCCATCTCTCTCCCTTTCCCTCCCTGTCTCTCTCTCTCCCTGTCTTTCTCTCTTTCCCTCCCTGTCTCTCTCTCCCACTCCCTCCGTCTCTCCCTCCACCTCTCCCTCTCCCACACAGGCATCATCCTCTGCTCATCACTACCCTCCCGCTGCCCAATTAGCCAGCGTCGGAGCTAGCTCCACTCTGACCTTCACACGGCTGCTGCAGCCAGGAGCTCCAGACTGCAATTCCCACCAGCCCCTGCTGTGCATGTTGGGACCTTGGATGGCGTTAATGAGAGCTGTGATTAGAGTTACAGCTGGGGAGGCCATTGAACTGGAGGAGTGTGACAGGAATCGTGATGGAGATCACCCTGACGCTTGAACAGCTACGGAGACAGGACAGAATCTCCAGCAAAATGTACACCATACAAAACATGAATCGGAACACAGGAATATGGGTCGTTCCACACATTCTGTGAGACTGGCTGGGACTGCAGTATGTTTTGAAAATCAATAACTGATCATTCTCACAGGATTAGCAGCTAGTTTTCCAGGACCAGATCTGTGTCTGTGACAGGCGTCTCTTCATTCTGGCAGGAATTCCAGCCCTCCGACTCAACGATGTGCCTTAATATGTCAGCGGCAATGCGGCGACGCTTGTGAGACAGCGTCTTTAGAGTTGGTTTTTTGGGCACGTCCTCTCAAAAAGGCTCGCGGACATGCGCCTCACCCTGGAGGCTGCTGTCGCCCGTGTGAGCAGGACGGAATCCTCCAGAGCTGGGGGTCGAAGGTCGATCCTTGGCGAAATGAGCAGCCCCGCGAGCGCCCCGTCGGGTTAGCGGCGGGGTCAAAGCGAAACCCTGCCCGATGCTCGGGGTAGGGATGGAGAAAGGAAAGCTTTCCTTTCTTCTGGAGGGCTGTGTCTCTGCCAACAGAATGGTCCAAGATGTCCATGTAGGCTCTGAGGGAAGACAGAGATAAGGGGTCGTTTTTGTCCTCTCCCAGCTTGGTCCACCGTCCTGAAGCTGAAAGACACTGCTGAGCGATGACAGGACACATATGGACGGAAATACGAGACAGGAAGAGGCAGTGACGGATCCGAAGACAAAGAGAGAGAGAAAGGGAGGGAGGTAGAGAGAGAGAGAGTGAGGGAGAGGAGGAGGAGAGAGACAAAGGGACAGAGAGGAAGGGATAGAGAGGATGGGAGAGGGAGGGAGAAAGTGAAAAGAGAAAGGGAGAGAAAGGTAGAGAGAGAAAAGGGGAGAAAGAGAGAGAGAGAGAGAAGCATCAGAAGCAGAACAAACCAGCAAGAGTCAGTGAGTGAGTTGGGGAGACATGGGGAATGAAAGAGAGAAGAAAAGGAGACTAAACTACACACAGGAATAAAGAAAAGGCTTAGAGATGGGAACAGATGACCACACACACACACACACACACACACACACACACACACACACACACACACACACAGGCTGAAATAAACCAGACCAGGGAAACGAAGCGCACACCTTTCCTCAGCTTTGATCATCATCAAAGCATCAGGAGCTACAACAGCAGCCAAATATAACAATTTCCACTCTTATTTTGTGTGTGTGTGTGTGTGTGTTTGTGTGTGTGTGTGTCTGTCTGGGTGTGTATCAGTGTTTGTGTGTGACCATTACATCTATGTCTGTGTTTGCAATAAAGTCTTCAGACATGTCGGCAAATCGAACACTGTCACCTGGCCGATCACACACGTGCCAACTCCCCCTTTCTTGAGATGGACAACGTGGGGACCGCCCTGTGGACTCCACCTAGAGGACGGAGTCTCACGACAACCTTATGACAGATGACATGTTTATGGCCATGAAATGGAAGCAGACAGCCTCCTAACCCTTAACCCCAACCCTCCATGGCATTTTCGGTGTGGGGATGGACACACAGAGGTGGAGATCGTGGACACAGATGGTGAGGGTAGGCTCCATACCGAACCAGAACTGTTTACACCTAAAACAGAGAGAGCAACCATAAAGTAGGGTTACTTTCAACACTATCTCCTCTGGTCTCTCTCCCATTTATTAACACATTTGCCACGCTGCATTATACATTATCCACGGTGCTACGGTGCTGTGTTTTAGATCCGCCATTCAGACGTCTTCGTGGCGGTGAATCGTTCGGTAAATACGCCGCACTGGTGGAGGTGTCACCAGGAGCTTTGGCTTTGATGATGTCATTCTTCTTGTTCAGCGTTCTTCCTGAATCATGAACTTCACAGCCAAGCCCAAGTACTGTCTGTCTGTGTGTGTGTGTGTGTGTGTGTGTGTGTGTGTGTGTGTGTGTGTGTGTGTGTGTGTGTGAGGAAGAGAGGGGGTGAGAGAGCAGAAAATGAGCGTACATTCAAACGGACATCAAAATCAATGCGCAATATTAATGTGTGGCTGCTCTCAGAGTGGACTGTCAGGGCGATGATGATGAAAAAGAGCCAGCGTGAGATGTTCGATAGTGACGTGAGTCATGTGAGATCGAGAAGTCCCAGCTGGGGCTGCTCACGCTGACCCATGTAGGCCCAAGACAGAACTTCCTATGCCTCGTTTTTTGGAGAAGTGGGACTGCTGGGGGAATGAACAGAGTAGAGTTGAGAGCATGTGTGTGTGTGTGTGTGTGTGTGTGGTTGTGTGTGTATGTCTGCAATGGTTCTGCTGTATTGCCCTCTCCCAGGTCTGTTCCATTAACAATGAAAGCCTAACAATTCTGTAGCCAGACAGCCTGTGATAAAGATGAGAAGGTCCATATGGCATGTGTATATAAGTACTCTGTGTGTGTTCATGTAGACAGACACACACACGCACAAACACGCACACACGCACACACACACACACATACACACACACACACACACACACAGCATCACTAACACCGGCAAGGAGGGAAAAGACGTCCATTCTGTTTGAGGGAAAATAAACGCGTCATGTGACTGTTGATTGACAGGCACGGGGACCTGTCGTCTGGACAGGCAAGGCGGAGTCACCTTCAGCCCCGTGACCTGTGCACGTGTCCCCGCCTCGCTGTTTGCTGTATGCACGTGCGCTGGCCTGTTCAAAAGCAGTGTGCACACACGCCAGCCTCGCTGTGTGGTTTGTGGGCACGTGCGTTGCTCTCCGCGCACACGTGCGCCAACCCTGCTCCTCCCTGCGGGCACGTGAGCCAACATCACTGCACGTTTCGTGCACGTGCGCCAGTCACACCGCATGCCTCAGACTACAAAACCTCCCTTTCTCATCGAGGTTCCACAGGTCCTATTGTTATTGGACGGCTAGCCACAGCTCCGCCCCCTCTCACCACGCTAAATGGCCGACTCCTTTCATTTACAAAGCAGCTCGCGCTTTCTGTAATGGCGTCGCGTCCCATCTCTGCCTCGACCCTGAACCTGTTGCTAACGCGAGCTCTCGTGGGACCGCTCGCTCACAAAAACACTAGTAACTGGCAGGACCCAGGGAGGGGCTTGCCGGACCCTCCATCCTGACGATGACCAGGCCGGACCTGAACCTCTGCCACAAGACTCCTGGCTGCTACCGACTGCTTCAGCAAAAATATCTTTCTCATTTTTCACCCTGTCTCCGTGCTGTTTTTCTTCTTCTCGCTCTTGGCCTGGAAACACGTTTAAAAGACAGCTTGGGAAAGTCGCTCGGCGTGAATTTCTCTCCCGATTTTTACGGCCTCCTGTCGTTTTTGGTTTGCTTCAGAGTTTGACAACTGCACATGCGATCGGTGCCTTTACTCAAGCGCGCCGAACTCGGAACACAATTGGCTGACTGTTTTCCGCCCGGCGTTCCACGGGAAAAAGGAACACCTTTCTCGAGCCAAATGCGAGAGAAAGAGCGGAACTCATGGGGCGAAAAAAGAGAGAAAGAAAAAATATGCTGGCAACACATTTACTTCATGACCGAGGGGCTGTGAGAGATTTAACGTATGCAAAACAGCACCCCCTGTAGGCCCCCCGTGTACTGCACAAGACTCCTCGCTTTTCTTCCATTACGGCTCTATTGGCTGTTGATAGCCAGCACTTCAGAGCTGCTAATCTACTCGTTCTCATTTGTTTTGACACAGTAAAGTCCATTAACATCAAACACCAGCTTACGTGAGCTTAAAAATGGATCTTTATTGCAAACAATTCCACAATATACATTTTGTATTATATTTTATTGACCTTGATTTCATTCCCAGCTCCCCCTCTCCCTTTTTTATCTCTCTATCTTTTCCCTTCTTTCTCTCTCCCCTATCTCCCTTTCCACCCTCTCTCTCTCTCTCAAACTCCCTCCTCCCTCCTCTGTCCATTTTTATCTCCCTCTCTCCTCCCTCCCTCCCTCTCCCCCTCTCCTTCCTCGCCCTCTCCTGACTCTTTGATGCTTACATAGCGCTCGAACATGTGCCCCCACCTTCCTGCACACTCATTTATGGAATTCTAATTGACTGCTCAAAAATCCAGACACATATCTCATGCCCTGCACTCCACTAAGTCTCATATCTCCAAATTAGATATTTGCTGTAAGGTCCGTGACCCTGACTTACCCGCTGACACCGAGCAGCCAGAGGAGGAAGATTATTCCAACGGCGGACGTCGTTCCGTCTCCCGCGAGCCAACCTTTGCTGCACAAACAGAGCGGGACGAAGACGGGGCGCCATTCCGAAAACCGAAGGGAGGGCGGCGCCCTTGAGACGCCTCCCCTCTCAGCCCCACAGAAAGCGCACTTCAAAATGAAGGCGGGGCGGAAGCCTCTGATAAGTGACAGAGTGTGTGAGGAAATGAATATTCATGAAAGAAGCCAAGACGTGGCAAAGTTACTGGGTAGCTCGCCGGCAAGCTGGTGAGGATGTGCTTCCGAGGGGGTGTGGGGAGAGAGAGAACAAGAGAAGGAATAATAACGACAAAACTCTGAAATGTGAGGTAGAAGAAAAGGAGTGGAGGAGAGCAGGAGAGAAAGAAACCCAAAGGAGGTCTGGTGCTAAGGGGGGGGGGGGGGGGGTGGGTTCGTTTCTACGGTCTGCACGTATCTGTAGCAGAGCTCTACAGCAGGGGCCTGTTAATAATTCATCTTTAAGTACTGTTGAACCTCTCTCAACCCCTCACTACGCTCCGCCCTCTACCTCCAGTCCTTCTGCTGATAGAGCCGTCGCGTTTGGCCTGAACGCCATGCAATGGCAGCACCTATCCGCCCGCTAACAGACGCTAGCGCCGTTTGACCCCAGGCAGTTAGCCGTGCTAGCTGATGAACGTGAATGTCGGCTAGTCTTAGCCACGTTAGCGCTACTGGTGCGAACTGTTCTGTGCTCGTTGGTCCAGTACTGAGTACCATACGTGCAACACCGACCCTGCTCACAGGGTTCCCACAGGTACCTTAGTGTCTGTTCTCCCGAACCACCGTCCGGCTACACACAAGTGAGTCTTTCAGCCAGAACCCCCGCCCCTACCTCCCTAGGGCAGTGTGAACTTAAATAAATCCAGCACACGTGAGTCCGCACTTCTCTGTCTCCATTCAGGACAGAGGAAATAAATACCAGAGCTGGAACTGAACTGCGCTCCGTTGGGGTTTGGACAGAGGGGTGGAGAGAGAGAGAGAGAGAGAGAGAGAGAGAGAGAGAGAGAGAGAGAGAGAGAGTGAGAAAGAGAGAGAGAGAGAGATATGCTGAAACAGGATCCCAGCTGAAGCAAAGAACGTACCCCCCCCCCCCCCTCCAGATCTGCAGAAAAATCCCTTTCGCTTTGATAACTGCACCTCTCCTCTGATTGGGGCAACACAGCCATTGTTGTGCTTCTCCGGGTCGGGCCTTCGGTGCTGTGTGAGAACACTCCATCATCTGCTCTCTCTGCCACCTGCCTGGTCCGGGGTATTCCATCTCTCTCCTGACTCACACAGGGACGTAAACATTATCATCCTCTCCGGTTTTGCCTAAACACACGTGTAGCTCTATTAATTATAGTAATTTTTGGAGCTGGATTGTAGAGTGATGTCTATGGTACTTTAACATTTAACCTGTGACTACAGCACAAGCGATCAGACTTCACTAGCTTTGTAGGAAACACACATTTTCCCACTGAATCAGAAAGAAACAACCGAGTAAACAAAGTTATTAAAAGCCTCAAAACTCTAAAAGAGCGTATAATGAGACTTCACTTCTCCACACTGCTTTCTTTGGTCCAGCACAGTACAGATGGAGCGATTAGGACGTCTTTGCTCAGAGCCAGATTAATTGAGTGTACTGGTGCTTTTCATTGCGTTCTGCGCAGCGGCGTGGACGCCCATAAACAATGGCGATGTAATCCAAGCCTCGAGATGGCTGCGGGCCTCGTGGGCTACCGCCCCGCCGCTCGCGTTGATGAAACAAGTGGAAGCTTTGTGTGTGTGTGTGTGTGTGTGTGTGTGTGTGTGTGGTGAAAAACGGGGGTCGGAATGTCACATTAAAGGAGTACTTCGGCCAAAATTGCTAGCTCGGCTAAGAGCGACTAAAGCGAGCAGCGTGAGCTAATCAGCGTGGTGCCAACTGCCAATGCTAGCAACAAGGCCTGTGGATCTTGGCAGCTGCAAAGCGCGCTACAGGGAACGCGCATGCGCAGGCTCGAGACACAAGAGAAGGACACGAGCTCAAGTGCGCCAGGCTTCAAGCTCAGAACCGGATACCGAAAACCGGTTTAAACCTAACTGAGAATTGCTCTTTCAAAGCCACTGATAAAGATATGACTTTTAAAACGAATCCTACGAGACACATTATTTGATATCCTCTCATGTAACTCGAGTTACAGAAGAACTGAGAAAAATGTTTAAAGCATCTTTGGACGTTCCAGCGATCTGTGATCAAAGTATTTGTATCAAACATAAATCAAACTGGCCGAATTAATTATGCACGTTTATTACTGGAACATGGTTAACCGGTTTCTATTTTAAGCTTTCGGTACAGACAATGATTAATTGAAGAAAATAAAGGGCGACGTAAGCCTTGATTTGAAAAGGTTAGGAGGAAGAGTTCCCGTGGGCATCGACGGAACAACAGTTGTTTGACAGTAATTAAACTTGTTGCAACACTGATTTACTGTCGCCAGTGAACGCTGCATCATTTATTGTCCTGGTTACATGTAACACCTTTTGTTGTTTGTTTCGTTTATCTATTTATTGGCCATTTTGTTTTTAGTTTTACTTCCTCTGGAAACGTTGAGGTATTTAAATACGTCCTCAAGGCACAAGGTGACGAGACCGACGGCGGTGCGAAGTCCAAACGGAGCAACGCCCCCGCGAGCGAGTTGGCATCGCGTTACGGGGCGCGTCGCCTTACGGGCGCGTCGCGTCACAGGCGTCGCGTTACGGGGCGCGTCGCGTTACGGGCGCGTCGCGTCACAGGCGTCGCGTGAACACGTTCCCGTACCACGTGTTGTGCTCGACTGCGGTGTCACAACGTGGGTATGTGGTCGTGCACGCGCTGCAGAAATATGATGAGATTCATAGGACCGCAGTCTTATCAGCAGTTATGAGAAAGGTGACTAATTACACAGAACAAGCCACTCGTGCAAACACACGTTTGATAGTGCAAGCTTGCACACAAACACGGCACTGCTTACGGTGCAGGTGTGTTTGGAGGACACTGTCACCCTGAGCTTGTTACAGCCATTAAACCACAGGCACACCACTACATCCCCCAACAGCTGATTAAGTAATTATCAACCCTGTGAAAATGGGATTTGAACAGCAGGTGGCGCTGCCAGTCGTGCTCACAACCTTCATGAATGCGTCGTGTGTCCACCAGTTAATGTACTTACACGGTTTGAGGAGAGTAATTCACACTGGCAGAGAAAAATGTAGAGCACAGTGGCGTGACAAATGGAAGTGACAAGCTGTAATAAAGGTTAGGGAGAAGTGTGAACCACAGGCCTGTCTTCTTTATGCCTTTCTCTCTCTCTCTCTCTCTCCTTTTTCTTATCTTTCTCCCTCACCATTTCTCAACGGGAGGATCGATATCTGTCACATTGATATCTGTCACCTGTCCGGTCCAATCAGACCAGGCGAAAAAATACTCTTCTTGTTCACATTTGCCATCGTGAGTCAAAGGTCGTATTCGCTGCTCCACCCCTACATCTGCTGTACGGTTTATACGTTATGTAAAATTGATCTCTCACATCTCCGTGACTGTTTTCACAGTCAATCTCGTATAAAGCATATACAGTATATTCCGATTTTTATTCTATGTTCCTTAACGACGTAGCCATTTCTGGTCCATACCCGAAGTCCCACAGGATGGGTATTCTTTTTCCTCTCGCACTCCGTAATATATAATTTCACAATGTGTACCTTTGCAGTCGCCTCCCTTCCTCAAAACCATCCATCATAGTAGTCTGCCTTCAGTCAGGCAGCCAAAGCTCAGTCTGGATCAATGTGAGATTCGGGGGGGAAGAATGTGCTAAGGCCCAGAAGAGTGGCCCGTAGTCGAACAGAATTTCAACCCTCCATTAACACACTTTCTCACTCCAGCTTTCGTGTTGCTTTTCTCTTTTTCTACGTTTGATCCGTCTCTGGTATGGTATATATCTCTCCTTCAGTTTCTGTCCTGTCATTTTATTTCCCTTCATCCTGGGAATAAGAAATCATATTCCTTCCGTCCGTTTCGCTAATCGCTTGCTAAACTAGAGTGTTTACATTGTTTTAAGCTTTATTTAAAATGGCTACCATACAAAGCTGTAGATCTTCTGTAGATGTGGCAATAAACTCCATGTAAGAGCTGCTAAATCACACGTAGGTTCTTTGCCAGGTTCTTTATGAAGGTGAGAAGAGTGAGAAGACATCAAGATGGTCTTCAACATCCCCAACCTTAATAAGGATAATGATCTAGAGCTCATTGGACACTCGGTGTATTGGTGCACCATACTATCAGGGTTAGTATATAAAGGTGTATCATACTGTCAGGTCTTTCATGTAACGTGAGCCATGCTGTCAGGGCTAGTGAGTAAAGGTTCCCCATACTGTCAAAGTTAGCATGTAACTTTTAGCGCAGAGGGAACGGAGGGAAATGACTTAACCGCACCTCCTTTCACGTATGTTCAAAGCCGTAAAACTATGAATGTAATCTGGGAAACCGATATTCCCCTGGACGGAGGCGGTAGGAAGCATGGACGCTGTAAACGTTACGATCTCTGAGGAGCTCTGGAGCAGCAGTTGAAGGTCATGGGTGGAGATGCAAATGTGAGTCCAATGCAGTTCTCTTTAAACTGGTACTGGTGTATATACAGACACTAAACCGTGTCTCTTTAAACCGGTGCTGGTGTATATCCAGACACTAAACCGTGTCCCTTTAGACCGGTGCTGGTGTATATCCAGACACTAAACCGTGTCTCTTTAGACCGGTGCTGGTGTATATCCAGACACTAAACCGTGTCTCTTTAGACCGGTGCTGGTGTATATCCAGACACTAAACCGTGTCTCTTTAAACCGGTGCTGGTGTATATCCAGACACTAAACCGTGTCTCTTTAAACCGGTGCTGGTGTATATCCAGACACTAAACCGTGTCTCCTTAGACCGGTGCTGGTGTATATCCAGACACTAAACCGTGTCTCCTTAGACCGGTGCTGGTGTATATCCAGACACTAAACCGTGTCTCTTTAGACCGGTGCTGGTGTATATCCAGACACTAAACCGTGTCTCTTTAGACCGGTGCTGGTGTATATCCAGACACTAAACCGTGTCTCTTTAAACCGGTGCTGGTGTATATCCAGACACTAAACCGTGTCTCCTTAGACCGGTGCTGGTGTATATCCAGACACTAAACCGTGTCTCTTTAAACCGGTGCTGGTGTATATCCAGACACTAAACCGTGTCTCCTTAGACCGGTGCTGGTGTATATCCAGACACTAAACCGTGTCTCTTTAGACCGGTGCTGGTGTATATCCAGACACTAAACCGTGTCTCTTTAAACCGGTGCTGGTGTATATCCAGACACTAAACCGTGTCTCTTTAAACCGGTGCTGGTGTATATCCAGACACTAAACCGTGTCCCTTTAGACCGGTGCTGGTGTATATCCAGACACTAAACCGTGTCTCTTTACACCGGTGCTGGTGTATATCCAGACACTAAACCGTGTCTCTTTACACCAGTGCTGGTGTATATCCAGACACTAAACCGTGTCTCTTTACATCGGTGCTGGTGTATATCCAGACACTAAACCGTGTCTCTTTAAACCGGTGCTGGTGTACATCCAGACACTAAACCGTGTCTCTTTAGACCGGTTCTGGTGTACATCCAGACACTAAACCGTGTCTCTTTAGACCGGTGCTGGTGTATATCCAGACACTAAACCGTGTCTCTTTAAACCGGTTCTGGTGTATATCCAGACACTAAACCGTGTCTCTTTAAACCGGTTCTGGTGTATATCCAGACACTAAACCGTGTCTCTTTAGACCGGTGCAGGTGTATATCCAGACACTAAACCGTGTCTCTTTAAACCGGTGCTGGTGTCCATCCAGACACTAAACCGTGTCTCTTTAAACCGGTGCTGGTGTATATCCAGACACTAAACCGTGTCTCTTTAGACCGGTGCTGGTGTATATCCAGACACTAAACCGTGTCTCCTTAGACCGGTGCTGGTGTATATCCAGACACTAAACCGTGTCTCTTTAGACCGGTGCTGGTGTATATCCAGACACTAAACCGTGTCTCTTTAAACCGGTGCTGGTGTATATCCAGACACTAAACCGTGTCTCTTTAAACCGGTGCTGGTGTATATCCAGACACTAAACCGTGTCCCTTTAGACCGGTGCTGGTGTATATCCAGACACTAAACCGTGTCTCTTTAGACCGGTTCTGGTGTCCATTCAGACACTAAACCGTGTCTCTTTAGACCGGTTCTGGTGTCCATCCAGACACTAAACCGTGTCTCTTTAAACCGGTGCTGGTGTATATCCAGACACTAAACCGTGTCTCTTTAGACCGGTGCTGGTGTACATCCAGACACTAAACCGTGTCTCTTTAAACCGGTGCTGGTGTACATCCAGACACTAAACCGTGTCTCTTTAAACCGGTGCTGGTGTACATCCAGACACTAAACCGTGTCTCTTTAGACCGGTGCTGGTGTACATCCAGACACTAAACCGTGTCTCTTTAGACCGGTGCTGGTGTATATCCAGACACTAAACCGTGTCTCTTTAGACCGGTTCTGGTGTACATCCAGACACTAAACCGTGTCTCTTTAAACCGGTGCTGGTGTATATCCAGACACTAAACCGTGTCTCTTTAAACCGGTGCTGGTGTCCATCCAGACACTAAACCGTGTCTCTTTAGACCGGTGCTGGTGTATATCCAGACACTAAACCGTGTCTCTTTAGACCGGTTCTGGTGTACATCCAGACACTAAACCGTGTCTCTTTAAACCGGTGCTGGTGTACATCCAGACACTAAACCGTGTCTCTTTAAACCGGTGCTGGTGTACATCCAGACACTAAACCGTGTCTCTTTAAACCGGTGCTGGTGTACATCCAGACACTAAACCGTGTCTCTTTAGACCGGTGCTGGTGTACATCCAGACACTAAACCGTGTCTCTTTAGACCGGTGCTGGTGTATATCCAGACACTAAACCGTGTCTCTTTAGACCGGTTCTGGTGTACATCCAGACACTAAACCGTGTCTCTTTAAACCGGTGCTGGTGTATATCCAGACACTAAACCGTGTCTCTTTAAACCGGTGCTGGTGTCCATCCAGACACTAAACCGTGTCTCTTTAGACCGGTGCTGGTGTATATCCAGACACTAAACCGTGTCTCTTTAGACCGGTTCTGGTGTACATCCAGACACTAAACCGTGTCTCTTTAAACCGGTGCTGGTGTATATCCAGACACTAAACCGTGTCTCTTTAAACCGGTGCTGGTGTCCATCCAGACACTAAACCGTGTCTCTTTAGACCGGTGCTGGTGTATATCCAGACACTAAACCGTGTCTCTTTAGACTGGTTAAGTTCTTTATTGTTTGGATATATCATGCTCTATGTAAAAAATTCTGTTGCTCAAGAAACTGCACCACCAGAATTTCTTTATATATATATATATATATATATATATATATATATATATATATATATATATATATATATATATATATATATATATACTGTGTGTGTGTGTGTGTGAGAGAGAGAGAGAGTGTGTGTGTATTCGCCAGCATTTACACACACACAGTATATATACAGTATATATATATACAGTATATATGCAGAGAGAGATTTGAGGTGGCACGACATAAAGCTCTATGGAAACACCTCACACAGAGGGAGTGTGAGGGAGTGTGTGAGTGTGTTTGTAGGAGGCGAGCCTGTGTCTGTTAAGATGAAATCCATCACGAGCGTTTACAAAGCGATCCGCAAGCTTCTGGTCCATGTTCAGACACCAGCCGGTGGGCAGAAGTGGCCCTCAACCCCACCATCCGTCTCCTGCCACCGCACTGTTTGGAGAGAGAGAGAGAGAGAGAGAGAGCGAGAGAGAGAGAGAGAGAGAGAGAGAGAGACAGCGCAGGTGAGGAGGAACACAGTGAAAAGGCCTGGTACCGGGGTTGCCGTCATAGATTTTAGCGGCCTGAGACAGGGAGAGGAGAAGGTGAATCTTGTTTTCATTATGGGGAGAAAATTGAACTGGCGGCTATTGAGGCCCTATCAATCATGAATTCCATCAGGGCTTGTCAGGGTTGAGCTATCAGCCTGAATAGCATTCCCCCACACACAGAGGGCATCGGCTCAGACCAGCAACCAAGCCCTCATCTGTCTCTCCCTTTCGTCCTATACCTCCTCTCTCTCTCTCTATCCCTCTCTCTCTCTCTCTCTATCCCTCTCTCTCTCCCTCTCTCTCATATCTCTTCCTCCATCACTTTCATTCAAATTCCTTTTTTTCATGCGTTTCAGGCTCCAAACGTGCCCTTTAAAATGTCGTCGCATATTCAAAGCCAACTCTGTAAGTTCCGACGCATCGGGGACGGGCATGAGCTTGTTAAGACAACGGTGCACCGTTACAGACGTCCTTTAGAGGGCCATTTGGCACGGCCATCAGGACAGGACGCCCGGAGACCCGAGAGGACGGGGTACTGGCCGCTGGTCCAGTCCTGGCACCAGGACTGTGGCGTTTGCGTTAGATCGGGTTGGACCACAATGCTTTTAAGCTCTGTGTTGTTGGGGGCTGGGGTGAGATTCCGTCTCCCACAGCGTTGGAGCAGGGTCGCCCCCTCCCAACCCAATGTGTGTGGGAGGACTCCAAACTCACCCCCCCCCCCCAACCCAATGTGTGTGTGGGAGGACTCCAAACTCACCCCCCCCCAACCCAATGTGTGTGTGGGAGGACTCCAAACTCACCCCCCCAACCCAATGTGTGTGTGGGAGGACTCCAAACTCACCCCCCCCAACCCAATGTGTGTGGGAGGACTCCAAACTCACCCCCCCCAACCCAATGTGTGTGTGGGGGGACTCCAAACTCACCCCCCCAACCCAATGTGTGTGTGGGGGGACTCCAAACTCACCCCCCCAACCCAATGTGTGTGGGGGGACTCCAAACTCACCCCCCCAACCCAATGTGTGTGGGGGGACTCCAAACTCACCCCCCCAACCCAATGTGTGTGGGGGGACTCCAAACTCACCCCCCCCAACCCAATGTGTGTGGGAGGACTCCAAACTCACCCCCCCCCCAACCCAATGTGTGTGGGAGGACTCCAAACTCACCCCCCCCAACCCAATGTGTGTGGGGGGACTCCAAACTCACCCCCCCCCCCCATCTTGATGCAGTAACCACACAGGCACCTGCAACTTTGGACTGGACTGCAGTTCATGTAGGTCGAGCACTTGTTGATATTGATTTGGTTTTCCCATCATGCTTTACTCTTTTGCCGGCGATGGACAACAGTAAAAGAAAAAAAAAAACACTGATCTGAAAATGAAATGGGAAGATGGATCCTTCCCTCTCCCTCTCTCTCTCTCTCTCTCTCACACACACACACACACACACACACACACACACACACACACAGTTAGTGTACAGTCCTCCGGATTGAGTCATATCGATTTGAGTGAGCAGCGTTTTATTTCAGCGACGCATCAGCCAAGATACACGGCATCAAAAAGCTCAGAGGAGCCTTTCATGTGGATGGAGGTGCTGTGTGTTAGCGACTGAGATCAAGGTTTAGGGATGCTCGAGCTGTGTGTGTGTGTGTGTGTGTGTGTGTGTGTGTGTGTGTGTATGTGTGTGTGTGTGTGTGTGTGTGTGCGCGCACGGGCAGATAAAGGGTACATCTCAGTAGGATGAAGAGGTGTACTGGAGAGTGAACACCAGGCACTTACAGCAGTATCACAGAGTGTCAGAGAGAGATGAGGCTCTCCGTCAGTGAACTAGCTGAGCTCTACACACACACACACACACACACACATAGACTGCCCCCTGCCCCCCACACATATCGTCCCCCTACACACACCCAAACACAAATACAGCTCGCTGCTGTCTGTAAGTCATATTCATTTGCTGCTAATTTGCATGTCTTGGAATTGTAGCAGTCATGGAAGATTCAACTGATACAGCATTTATTTAAGAATGTATCAGCGTGTTATGAATTTTTCATAAGGGAAAAGGTTGGAGAATTGAATGTAAACATCAAAAGTTATTACAAGAGTAACTGCAATGCTCAAACCTCCAAATTTAAAATTCTCTTGAAAATCGTATTTACACTTTGGCATGCTCACTATACACAAGCTAGACATAAGAACTCAACACACAACACACGCATACACATACATCTCCTGTTTTATACCAGAAGAGGATAAACACAGACCTGGCAGAATCTGCCAACTAAAACAGGTGTGGAATTCGTTTGAGTAAAGAACTGTTTGACAAAAAGAGGAAACCCAAGTTTTTTCAGTACAGTTTGGGTTCAGTATTCAGTAACTCACGGTTCTAGGTCCTAGCCTACGGGTGCCTAACTTCACTGCCACTAGGGACACCCAGCATGAAGCAAACACGTTTCTAACGTTGTAGAATTTCATGGGCCAGCAGACGAAACAACTGTTCAAATGTCACATGTGCAGGCAACCCGACTTTTGGAATTCACGCAGGAAAGAACTCTTGAAACAGGAGGTGTTGGTGCGGGTGGAGGTTCGAGAATGACACCGTGTTGATAAAGATGTGGGGAACAGGCACACGGCGGAGTGGGTGGGGTTTAGAGCGCAGAGTGAACCTGGTCCCTCGTGTCCTTTGCTGACTTAAAATCTCTGGCTCCTTTGGTTACAGTGTTGGATGGAGCTGTGTGTGTGTGTGTGTGTGTGTGTGTGTGTGTGTGTGTGTGTGTGTGTGTGTGTGTGTGTGTGTGTGTGTGTGTGTGTGTGTGTGTGTGTGCCGGTGGGAGGGGGGGGTTACCCGCTGAGACTCTGAGATCTGAGAGAACTAAGTCTGACCCACTTTACTGAGGACTGAGGAAAAGAAAGGAAAAGGAGGAGAGAGAGAGAGGGAAAGAGGGAGAGAGAGAGAGTGAGGGAGCGATAAAGAGAGAGAGGGAGACAGAGTGACAAGACAAATAAAAGATGGAGCTAGAGAGGGTGGGAGTTCCATGTCTTGGATTCATCTGCAGTCACTTCACACATGACACCTCTCACATGCACGCACGGCTCTTTGAAGATCAATCAGCTCCTAACCAAACACACACGCGCGCGCACGCCGACCCACACACACACACACACACACACACACACAATTTACCCCTACTTAAATCACTACAGCTCCGCATCATCAAAACAGAGAAGCACTGACCAATGAAATGAGCGAAGAACCTCGGTGTGGCACGAGGGACAGCCCAGTGTCACGGAAACGTGCATGAGATGAGACCGTCCATGACCGACAGCCCTCGTACTGCACGAGCTTTGCGTTGTTCTGTTGCAGTTGTGGTATAATTAAGACGTTTCTTTGTCTCGCCATTTCACTGCAAAGCTTTGTCTGACTCCGACAAGAGAAGGACCCGCAGCGAGACAGCGAATGGTCTTTTGGCGCCACCCAGTGGTCCAGGAAAATGTTGCATTATTTATTTCTGATATTCGGACCGCTCTGTGGAACTAATTAAACGTAGTTGACCTTTGAGTGAATACATTGTAGGGTGTTCTCCTAAGATCAAAAACGGGATACATCCTTGTTCAAATTTTAACTAAAGGTTCGCTGAAGACGAAGAACATGAAATAAAGAATTAACCAAAATGGTGTAATGTCAACCTTCATGTAAGATTTCTAACCATGCATCTCTGCTATGTTTTTATTCAAACTTAAAGGTGTTTCAGAGAGTCCTGTGTCAAATTTAATTACCCCCCCCTCCCTTTTCTGGGTTCTCATACTTAAAGTAAAGACTTCTACATTAAAGAAACCCAAGGTTGCTTCTCTGAAGACCAGAATATACACCCAACCCACTCTCCACCACTCACAGGATACGTCTCATCTAGTCTCATCTCGTCTCTCTGTCTTCTCCTCCAGCTTGTGAGGTTCGGCGCAAGGTCTCCGCCGAAGTCCCATAATCTCGGAGAGGCAGCGAATTGATTTGCCAAGAAAGAAAAAAAAAGAACAGAGAGCTACCCACTCCATTCCTGCAGGCGATGGAGAACGAGAGAGAGAGAGAGAGAGGAGAGTGAAGAAGTGGAAGGCAAGCTCCTGCACTCCACGCTGCGTTAGCTGGCCAGAGAAGTTCTCGTGGAACTTTCCAGAGCTTCAGAAGTACCGAATGAGTAGGTGGTCACCGGTTCCACACATTCTAGAGCAGCACAACTATCAAGAACAATCCTGAAGTGGCCCAGAAAACAGAAATCTGTATTCTAACCTCAGATAAATCAAGGCCTTGTGTTTGAATATTGTGTATTGTGTGCACAGAAACATTAGCTACTGAAACAAGGACGTAGGAAGAATTTCTGTCACATCTCACTGTCCATGAACAACCTCGTCCCTACAGCTGGAAAAAGAAACCAGACACACAACTGGCAAAATCAAGCTGAAAAGTGATGTGAGCTTGGGCGAAATCAGCACGTTATTGATAAGTTTGATTAATAAAGTGATCCATTTAGCTTACCTATGTACCTCCGTCTACAGCCGAACCACCATCTTGGAGATCCCTGAACCGTGACATGGTGTACCTGGACTTCCTCAGCAGACGTGGTGGTGAGGGAGAGATAACGCGGCCAGACCACTCCTGGACCTTCTCCCTTTCTTCACATCTAAATCCTTCTGATTCATCATTTAAACAAAGGATAGGCTACCAAATATAGCCGAAAGGAAAAGGTCCGAGGATTAATTACCCTTCCAAGTATCTCCAAAACTATGACAATAAAATAGCATTAGACCACCAAGATAAGAGTGAACCATTAATATTTTATGTAAATTCATATTATTGATAGTAAAGTCTCTGATGGATTTCTCTGATGAGTTTTTTTATAAATGAAAAAAAAATGCATAACTTAAGGGGACATCCATCCAGTTATAATGTGCCATGTCTGAAATTCCACACCAGGAATTAAATTTTTATATTTATACGTGACTAACTATTTGGGCCAAAACAATAAATTTGACGTATGTCATTTCATTCAAGATACCCAAATATACGTCCACAAGCACTGGAAAAAGTACAAACACATTTGAAATATCCTGAACTAGTGGCTTTACTACCTACTTAAACACCACTGTTGAGAGAATCGTCAGAAATGACCAGTTGACAGAAGAGGGCTGAAACACACTCTCTTAAACTGCATGCCGCCATTAGCCTGCAGGCTAGGTACGAGCGTGTTGTTGAGTGCTGTTCCTGTGATTGCCCCTGAGGTGACCTATATCCTGGGAGAGGTGTAGTTAGGTGGCATTTCAGTAGGGACATTGGTTTTTGCAATTTGGCAGCAAAAAGCACCAAGCTAAAGCTATTTTGCTAACACCTGATTACATATTCTCTCTCTCACTTTATAGGCGAAGAAGGACTGTACACCCTGATTCTGAGGCATACTACATTACCGTTTGTGCTTCTATTTCTCCATCTCTTTCGCTCTTTATCTCTCTTGCTGTATATTTATATCAGTGACCATAAAATCGGTCATAACATTAAGGCTACATTTAAACCACTGTCAAGTGAAGGGCCTAACATTGACTACCTCGTTACACGAACCTGTCAAAGGACAGAACATGTTAGGCAGCAAGTGAACTGTCAGTTCCAGTTCCTGTCTTCTTCAGTCCTGCTGTCTTCTTCAGTTCTGTCTTCTCCAGTCCTGCTGTCTTCTCCAGTCCTGTCTTTTCCAGTCCTGCTGTCTTCTCCAGTCCTGTCTTCTCCAGTCCTGTCTTCTCCAGTCCTGCTGTCTTCTCCAGTCCTGTCTTCTCCAGTCCTCCTGTCTTCTCCAGTCCTGCTGTCTTCTCCAGTCCTGTCTTCTCCAGTCCTGTCTTCTCCAGTCCTGCTGTCTTCTCCAGTCCTGTCTTCTCCAGTCCTCCTGTCTTCTCCAGTCCTGTCTTCTCCAGTCCTGCTGTCTTCTCCAGTCCTGTCTTCTCCAGTCCTCCTGTCTTCTCCAGTCCTGTCTTCTCCAGTCCTGCTGTCTTCTCCAGTCCTGTCTTCTCTAGTCCTGTCTTCTCCAGTCCTCCTGTCTTCTCCAGTCCTGTCTTCTCCAGTCCTGCTGTCTTCTCCAGTCCTGTCTTCTCCAGTCCTCCTGTCTTCTCCAGTCCTGCTGTCTTCTCCAGTCTTGTCTTCTCCAGTCCTCCTGTCTTCTCCAGTCCTGCTGTCTTCTCCAGTCCTGTCTCCTCCAGTCCTGTCTTCTCCAGTCCTCCTGTCTTCTCCAGTCCTGCTGTCTTCTCCAGTCTTGTCTTCTCCAGTCCTCCTGTCTTCTCCAGTCCTGCTGTCTTCTCCAGTCCTGTCTTCTTCAGTCCTGCTGTCTTCTCCAGCCCTGTCTTCACCCTTGGTAGAGCTGTCAGGCATGTCTGCTATCTGTCTCTGGTACGTGGGAGGGACTCATCTTCTCACTGTGTCTCCTCTGCTTCCACGGTCCTCCATCTTGTTTGAGGCTCTCCTTCATCAGCCATTGCCTTACAGTGTGTAGGCCCCGCCCCTCCTCCCCTCCTTACAGTGTGTAGGCCCCGCCCCTCCTCCCCTCCATACAGTGTGTAGGCCCCGCCCCTCCTCCCCTCCATACAGTGTGTTGGCCCCGCCCCTCCTCCCCTCCTTACAGTGTGTAGGCCCCGCCCCTCCTCCCCTCCTTACAGTGTATAGTCCCCGCCCCCTCTCCTCCTCTCCACCCCTCCTCCCTTGGGCTGGCATACAGCCCTTGGTTGGTCTTGGTCATAGTCTTGATGATGGCAGCTGGCAGCTTTTCTCTTGAATATCTTATTGTGTCTGCAGGGTGTGTGATGACTGGCACACATGTCTATGGCTTTGATCTTATGACTCCCATTCAACCGGCTGTAGGAGGACGTGCTCTATGAAGGTGCTGAGACACTGCCATAGACTTACGAGACAATATATTTATATTTTATGTTCTCATGAACACTTCTAACAACAATGCTCTATTATAGGCTGTCTTCCCAGACATAGTGATGTGTCAGGCCCCGCCCCTTTTTTCCATAAACACCCAGCGTTCAGAATCCGCATGGTCATGGGCAAATGATTATCTATATCTGTTACTTATTATCTTAAGCTACACAACTATAGGCTATACGCTGTCTTCCTTTGTTTCTCATTTGAACTTGGATTTGGCTGAACCTTTATTAGTAAATTCCATCTGCAAAGAGCTACACGCTGTATAAATCTGTATTACAGAGTGTCTTATGAGACTTCTCCCTCCCAGTCTTTAGAACGTAAGTCTCCTAAACACACGGCGTGTAACCTTCGTCTCAGCCCCTGGTTTGATAAATAGGCTAATTATGAAACTGTTCCAACTAATGAATGTCAATGTTCTGTTGTTTGCCTTTAGAGTCCTCTTTGTATTAGCAGAAGCGCTGTGTTGTCAGGAAAGTTGGAAAATCGATTCATGGTTCAGTCAAGATATGTTAAATACTCTTAACATTATAATAACATTACGACCTTAGCCATGGATGGATTTTTTTAAGCCATCCACTAATGATTGTTCCATTCGCCCCACATTTTTAACAGTCTAACGCAAAAAACCCCGGTTTAATACCTACGTGGAGTCCGCCTAAAATCTTCTGAGCCCCCAATGAAAACCCCCAACACAAAATCAGTTCTCTGTGCAGTTGAGTTCAATAAGAAATGCGGCTGGAAATATTCTTACAGAAGTTCCCATATTCCGAATTTCACGGCCGAACAAACTGCTCTTTTCAGACCTGCGTCTCCTTCGGTCAGCAGGCCACTGTGGTGCTCTGTGAAACGTGAGGAGGTCACAGTGTCCATGTCTGTGAATGTCACTTCGGTTCCACACGTTTCCCTCAGAGTCCCGTGGCGGAAAAGCAGTGAGGTAAAAATGATGAAGTATGACATAGAATGTGTGTAACTACACAACAAAGATTCTATACTTAATTTTATTTTTTTATGTCTATTAGGGCTTCAAAGTATAGTACAGTACTATACAATAAAACAGGGCTATAAAATCTAGGTAAATTCACATAACAAAGTCATTTACTTATCTTACATTGCAGAGTAATAAACAGTGAAAATCTTTAGCGGTGTAAATCAGTTAACCAGAGTCTTTAACTTTTCCAAGACATGACTGAACTTTCTGTCTAAACCAAACAACCGCACCAGGTTGTCAACCAAACTCTGTAGCGTGCCTTCATATATCTGAAATTCAACACAGCAGTGACCTGCTGTAAAAGTTTAACCAGAAGTGTCCCAGAATTAACCCATGGAAGTGTCCCAGTATAAACCCATGTGGCTGACTGAATCTCACCGGACTGGAATGATCACCAAGTCCCTGGTTCACTCGGTCCATTGCAGATCAGAGTCCGTTAAACTGACCTAATTAAATATGACATATATTTAAAACTGTTCCCATGAGGGCCTGTCACATGACGAAAGTTAAACGAAAGGTAATCATTAGGAAAGTATGATAATCAAGTAGTAAAGCCAGTCCGGACTGTGTACTGTCTGAACATAAACGCAGCACACAAAATGTAGTGCACTAAGACACTGTTTTATACTGTGGCCTAAAGCGTATTATGACTAATGACATAATTTATTATCGATTTATAAACAAACATCTGGTAAATTTAAACTAGGAAAAATGTAAAAGATACAGAAATATTTCATTGAACCAACGCTAATTATAACACTAATTTGCAAATAATAAATTAATATTGAGGAAGTAATTAGGATTATAGGGATGATATTATACTAATTAGTCTGCCCTGCCTCTCATTGGTTGCTACATTAGCTATCTTGCTGCTGTCACATTAGTGTTTCGCATGAACGTTTCTGAACAAGGAGCCAGAAGACCCCCATAATGTCTCGGCAGGGCACATTACAAACCACAAACACAGACTTTGAGGGACATCCAGTAATGAAGTCTAGTTTTAATGTCTCAGCGCGTGAAACACGTTGTAGCGATGTCCGATTATTCAAGTCATATGAGCAAACGTTAATGCCTCTAATCTTCCGCTAGCAGGGAATCATGGGACATCAGTTAGGCCAAAACAACAGTTCTCTCATTGTGTCCAGTTCTGTGGTTTTATGCATTTTGTTATAAAATATTTAAATTATTCTTAATTAACATATACCAAATTTATAGAAACATTTAAAAATATATTGATCAAATTAGTGTTCAGTTATTTTATTGCACCAGTAATTAAAAGACTACAGAACATGCTTCTATATAGCTTTGTGTGTGTGTGTGGGGGGGGGGGCGTGGGGGTGCGTGTGTGTGTGTGGGGGGTGTGTGTGTGTGTGTGTGTGTGTGTGTGTGTGTGTGTGTGTGTGGGGAGGGTGGGTGCATGTGTGTGTGTGTGTGTGTGTGTGTGTGTGTGTGTGTGTGTGTGTGTGTGTGTGTGTGCACTTGTTATTTGCTTTTGTATATTCATTCTGGGCAGTAGCCAGGACTGCTGAGCATTTCAGTGTGTTCTCTGTAAATGACCTTTACTTTTTATGTTGGTTTGGACACTGAACTGAGTGTGTGTGTGTGTGTGTGTGTGTGTGTGTGTGTGTGTGTGTGTGTGTGTGTGTGTGTGTGTGTGTGTGTGTGTGTGTGTGTGTTCTTTGAAAGTCAGTAAGACAGATCAAACTTACATCCAAGTCGCTAACAACAAAAACAAAAGAATACACTGTGAAACAGGACTGCAGAAAGGAGCTCTTTTACAGTATTTGATCCAGAATAAACTAAGGAAAATCTTGCACTGGACTATTTATCCCCTACTAGGATACTTATTATTATAATAAGTAGTGATCCTAGTGATTTCTGCTGATTTTTGCAAGTGGCAATTTGACTGTCAGATGGCCGAGCATGTTGAACAGTTGATGTGTGGTCTACTGTATGCTGGATGGGTGATGTGATGTGTGGTCTACTGTATGCTGGATGGGTGATGTGATGTGTGGTCTACTGTATGCTGGATGGGTGATGTGATGTGTGGTCTACTGTATGCTGGATGGGTGATGTGATGTGTGGTCTACTACATGCTGGATGGGTGATGTGATGTGTGGTCTACTACATGCTGGATGGGTGATGTGATGTGTGGTCTACTACATGCTGGATGGGTGATGTGATGTGTGGTCTACTGTATGCTGGATGGGTGACGTGATGTGTGGTCTACTGTATGCTGGATGGGTGATGTGATGTGTGGTCTACTGTATGCTGGATGGGTGATGTGATGTGTGGTCTACTGTATGCTGGATGGGTGACGTGATGTGTGGTCTACTGTATGCTGGATGGGTGATGTGATGTGTGGTCTACTACATGCTGGATGGGTGATGTGATGTGTGGTCTACTACATGCTGGATGGGTGATGTGATGTGTGGTCTACTGTATGCTGGATGGGTGATGTGATGTGTGGTCTACTACATGCTGGATGGGTGATGTGATGTGTGGTCTACTGTATGCTGGATGGGTGATGTGATGTGTGGTCTACTGTATGCTGGATGGGTGATGTGATGTGTGGTCTACTGTATGCTGGATGGGTGATGTGATGTGTGGTCTACTACATGCTGGATGGGTGATGTGATGTGTGGTCTACTGTATGCTGGATGGGTGATGTGATGTGTGGTCTACTACATGCTGGATGGGTGATGTGATGTGTGGTCTACTACATGCTGGATGGGTGATGTGATGTGTGGTCTACTGTATGCTGGATGGGTGATGTGATGTGTGGTCTACTACATGCTGGATGGGTGATGTGATGTGTGGTCTACTGTATGCTGGATGGGTGATGTGATGTGTGGTCTACTACATGCTGGATGGGTGATGTGATGTGTGGTCTACTGTATGCTGGATGGGTGATGAGATGTGTGGTCTACTACATGCTGGATGGGTGATGTGATGTGTGGTCTACTGTATGCTGGATGGGTGATGTGATGTGTGGTCTACTGTATGCTGGATGGGTGATGTGATGTGTGGTCTACTACATGCTGGATGGGTACATGCTGAAATAGTACACATGCTGAAATAGTACACATGCTGAAATAGTACACATCCTGGAATAGTACACATGCTGAAATAGTACGCATGCTGAAATAGTACACATGCTGAAATATACTCTAACATGCTCTCCAGCCTATTCAAGCTTAGTTTTCAAATAGGCTAATAGGCTACAAATCCAGTTTATTCAGCTGACTGTTTATATGAAAACAATAAAGTAAGCCAATGAAACATTGCTGTAAAAATGTTGGTTGACTTTATCATAACTGAAAAGACATTATGAGTACAATGGTCAGGGTGAACGAGGGAGGAGAAGACACATAAAACATTTAACATGAACGAACACAGCGAGAATAACAAATACACTTGAACCACACGACTTCAACAACACGTTTTTCGTGGCTGCTCCGTCCTGCTTTTATGGGACTGAACTTTACCCTTTGTTAGGCGTCGTGCTCAGGGTGTGTGGTGGAGGTCTGTGGCTGGACACGCTCCAGACTGAAGAGTGGTCTTACGTCCCAGTGCTAACAGGAGTCCACACTGTCCACTGGTCTTCACGCTGTAGCTCAATACGCTGGTTCTGATTTCTTAAAACTGGATTTTAAAATGAAATGGAAAGCTTACACCAAAATTACAGGAGAGAGAATATTAAACCAGAACACCAATTTATGCCAAATTAATGACCGGGCTGGCACAAATTTGGTTTTGAAATGTGATGGCATAAATATTTCTGAATGAGTCTGCACTGACCTAGAATTTTATCAAATATGGATTAATCATTACAAAATGAACTATTTATAGCTCAGTAATTGCCAAGTTATCTTGTGTTTGTTTTGATGACTGCAATGGCAGATGGTAACCTTTCCCTCGAGCTAGTATTCAGGTCAGCTCAACAGCTGGCATGTGAGAAACGTAGTTTTCTGGGAACAGTTTAAGTCATTGCTCTTGTCATAGCAGTAGGTCAAAACACTGATTCCAGTTCAGCATCTCTCAGTAGCTTTATCCCCGGAGCAGGTCACAAACCTTAACTTCAACCTCCACTAAGTTGACACAGTTGACAAATTTGGTTAGTGTGCACATGATCTCGACTCCTTAACTTGCAGGTCTAATTGAAACCAAGAGGCGTGTGTATTTTATTCTGATATTGGATTATAGAAGCAGGTTCTCCCACGAGGAACGCACTAATGATTGTCAGCTGATTAAGGCACTGACACAAGGAATTCAGGTCACCCTGTGAAGGGCAGTTAATCTACAATATAGTAGCATGTTTCTTCTTCTTGAATCTCCTACACACCCTAAAGGTAGTGTGACTAACACCTTCACCCTCTGAGCACATGGCAGTGTTATGGAGACCATCACCCATTGAAAGAGGGTAGTGTGTCAGAGACCGTCACCCCCTGAAGGACAAAATGTCAGAAACCGTCAACCCATTAGAGACAGGGTAGTGTGTCAGAATTAATTATTCATAAACAAACAAACAACAAAAATAAACACCAAAAGCAATACTGCAGAAATTACTGATATTTTGGGGAAAAACTGGTTCAGACTCTATTAAGACACACACACACACACACACCAGTAGCGAACCCTGACCATTAAACCTGGGCCCGCTACACCCCCCCGAATTATTTTTCCCTCTCCTAATAAACTGCACTAAAGAATAAAGAAAAAACCGAGACGACAGTATAACTTTAGAAACGCATGTCGTGCGTTCAAATAACATTTGTACTAGATAACTTGTTAAGCAAAATAAGTTTCCAAACAAAATAAGGTTTCACAGCTCCGTGGTTCTCGCAAGCGGAATATGTAAATGAGGACGTCAAAGGGCCGAATCGAAACTAGCTAGCGGCGGTAGGCTAACGACAGCTAGCATCGCCACAGCGGGCGGAAATTATCATACAGTTAAGCCCGCCCACTAAGAGGGAAGATATGATTGGTCAATTTTACTGTCATTTGAAACTGGTATTGCGCTGAATTATAACTGCCAGGCCCTCTGTAAACGAACAGCGGGCACCAAAGTCCTGATAGGGAGAGACACAGGCTCACAGGCTTCCACTTAACCCCTCACCTTCCAACACAGATTGAATAGACACGGTTGAATATTTTATTTGCTTATATTTTTGTAATTGTTTAGATGTCGATTGTAAAACTGTAAGTAGATAAAATAAAATTGGATAATTATATATATATTGTTTTAAGAATATTTTAGGCCCTCTGAGAGGGCGTAGAGGGCCCTGACGGTTCCCCACTGACACACACACACACACACACACACACACACACACACACACACACACACACACACACACAGTAAAGGTGATGTTGAAAGAATGCGAGACAGAATGTTAACTGCCAGGCATGCATGGTCATTCCTGATGCAGTCCAGTCTACTTTATTGAATGCAAATCAGTAACTCAATAATACCCCCGAATACGTTGTCACGATGTCATTATGTGCAGAGGTAATTATTCTTAAAAGAACTGTTAAGTTAAATTAAAACACAGTGTCCGTTTATTTATTTATTTATTTATTGCGGGGAAGCAATCTTACATTCATTTTTATGATTTACTAAGATTTAATCTGTTTAATCTGATAGTCCAGTCATTGATTTTCATATCTTGACGACTAATATATAGAATATAGTCAATATAAGCATCAGTTATCTGAACCAAAATCTTTATTCGTTTTCGGTTTTGCTATCTGATATAAACATCCACAGTGGACCTTAAACGATACAGACGTGACGTTGTATATTTCCCTCAATTTATCAATTGCACGATCATGTGAAAGCGGCATGATGGGGCGGGGACAAGCCGACGTCATCCGGTGAGTCGACCAATGGGAGCCTCTGTTTGGCGCCTCCCGATTCGACTGTAAATACCGACTTCGCCGTTCGCTTCATTTCGCTCTGCGGCTGCCGGTGGACACGAAGGGGACTCGTCCGAGGGAACGAGCGCGATATAAGCACCAGGGACCGTTCACTAGGCCGGAATTCACGGCTGCGCCTCACCGTTCTTTCCAGACCCGAACTAGGTCATAGAGTGGTAGTTTTTTGCGGCGGGACCTGAGGGGAAGGTGCGGAGAATGCTAAAGGATGAGTCGGAGGGACACCCTGGTTCATCTCTTCGCTGGAGGGTGAGTCGCCCCAACGTGCTACGTCACACGGCTCGAGCGGTTCTGTCAGTCGCCTCGCGCGCATCGTTTTCCCGCTCTCGGCGGTTTTTTTTTTTTACCTCAGCCGTTTTTATTCGTTATTTGTCGACCGCCGATGTCTTTGTGCGGACGGACGTCTTCGTCGAGCGCCGGTGTCCGTGATGGCGAACCTCGGCCTGGCCGCTGCCTCAGCCGCTATCTTACAACCTCTGTCCGTTAGCTGGGCTGCTAGCTGACTATGGCAGCCAGTGTCGTAGCTCAACGTTTCGTCGTGTTTGAGTCTTGTTGTATTTTAACAAAACGTGGGTGACGTGCTTGCTGCTTTTATGTTGCAACGCAGCTAGCTATTCAGTTTATAAAAGAAGAGCTCGGAAAAAACAACGAATCAATAAAACATAAACCCAAAACAAAGCTAGCTGGTGTCGTGCTCTATGCGGCCGTAACCGACCCTATAATAACATTAATACGGTTGTTATTCTGCCGGTTCTGTTATTCTGTTAGTAACAGCTGATTACTAACGCTGCTATTACAGGTAACTGTCAAGTGTTGAGTAGTGTTACACTAGATGGCCATATCCTTTTTATTAATAAAAATCACTCATTAAAATAGAATATCAGCCCAATTTTACTTGTATAACAGTATTTTTATTTATACTAGCACCTGATTTTTGCAGCAAGTCGTTCTGAAATGCATATACAAGTTGGTCATCCTATACCTAAATTGGACGCCTAGCTAGAAGTCAGTGCCTTCAAATTGCTTATGGTGTTGAGGCATTATCATAAGGCATTATTTTACAGGACATTAAATAAAGATGAGGAAAAGTGAAGCTGAAATGAAGAATAAGTAACAAAGATTTGGTCTGCTGTGTATGTGTGTGAGGGAGGTGGTTTGGGTTTGTTGAAATCCTTTAGGGGCTTCTGTGGACTAAAGATTTGACATTGACATGTGAAAGCTGAGTGTTGAGGGAGCTAAACCTGCTGCTTAGGTGGACAGGGACTTTCTGGATAGTGTTTGTGTTAAAAAAAAGAAAGAGCAGGCAGACTTTCAAAGGGCCCGGCCTTGTTACCACACTGCATTCTCACAAATGTCAAGGTCACAGATATAGAGCAGAACCCAGTGGCTTAACACACAACAGTGTGTCCAGGATTTATTTGTTTTTTTTAATGCTTTGTGCCTTCTAACTTTGGAAATACAAGCACTGGACAGTTATGGTGGAGGAGACTCTTCTGCCCTGTTTGCTCCTGAACACATGGTATTAAGCAGGACTCTTGAGTTCTTGCATTAGTACACTGTCACAAAAGTAGATTTGTGTTTAAATTTGCTTTATTTGTGTTTGTTGGTCGTCGGTGGTTAGTGGTGACCTCCTGCCGAAGGGTCCAGAGACATGTCCACTGTTAATTCCTGTCAACTGGTCTGTTCCCAAAAAACATGGAGCAAAATATAGCCAGGAATGGCTTCTCTATTCAGGCTTCAGCATTGGAAAAACTCCCCCTGAGAACAAGCTTACAAAAGCACCCTGTAGCCATCACTACTGAAAGGTCACATTGGCTGCTTAGAGAAGTAGCCTACATACTTAGAAGAAATATTTGTAAGCTTCTGGCTTTTACCACTCATGACCCACATCAGCTTCATTGTCAGTCCAGGTTATGGATGTTCTGGTTTGTGGTTAAGGAAGAGGCGGGTGCAGTGTGAGGGGATTGGTTTTGATTGGTTGGCCCCAGACCTTTTGGTCATTTTCACTAATGAGTTAAAGGCCAGTGAGGAAGTCCTGTTTTCTGCTGGCTGACACCGCCATGCCTGAAGAGATCTTCCTTACGCTCGTTTGCCTGGTGCTTCTGGAACTTTCCCTCTTTCCTCTCCAAACTAGCCTAGATAGACACTTCCCTTTTTCTGCTAAAAAACAAAACTTTGCAGTGGCAGCACTCCAAAAAAAAGTTTGTGGAAGTGGGGGAAGTTGCGTTTTTATTTTTGTTATCGTGTGTGTATGTGTGTGTGTGTGTGTATGTGTGTGTGTGTGTGTGTGCATGCATGCTGGGGGCTGGTTTGTTGCTAAAGACAACTTTGTTTTACTCCTGGGCTCGTGTGTGTGTGATCGTGTTTCCACACACAGCTGCTTGCAAAGGAATTAGTGGGCAAACTTTGGCAGCGGTTACTGTGAGGCCCCGCCCCACACACCAAATGTAGGCCAAAGGTCACAGCCATTGCCCTCGTTTGGCTGAGCCTGTTGGAAGGGAGGGTATAAATAGACCTTCTGGAGGGCATGCGGGCCGTTCACAGTCTGGTGCCTCCACCAGTGGCAGTCCGGCGCTTTTCACACAAAGCCCAAGATGGTGTGTTGGGATCTCCCGTCAGGCTTCACCACCTCCCCTAGCCGGGGCGTAGTAGCCCACCGTGGGTGGGCGGGGTTAAGGTGTCACGCTTGGCGCTCCGTGTGAAGGAGAGTCGGAGGACGAGGTGAGAAGGTGGCCGTGAGAAGGAGACTTTGTCCATATGTGTCCCCTCACGCGTGAGATAACGCATCTGTCGGAGGCCCTCTGGAAGGCCCAAGCGGCCAGCACGTGGGCTACCCTCACCTTTGACCCACCACCACGTGCACACATGTAGGTAGGCTACACAGTCCAAGGAAGAGCTAGTGTTGGCCTACTTATGTCAGGGCTAGATGTTTGCAGAAAGGTTTTCATTCCTCAAACACCTGCCGTACTTTCAGTTACAGCTGTGTTATAAGGGTCGGAAGTCTGATTCTACATGACCCCAAATTGGTTCCCAAATTAATGTTTTCATCTTCCTATTCGTTGATTCAGTTTTCATTTAGTTATTTAGTTTATTTTAAATTATTTTATTTTATTTTACTTTGAAATCTATGTAAACTCTTTGTAAACTGTGTTTAAGAAAGTGCTATATAAATTTATTATTTTATCTCCCCAAGATCCTTAGTAGTTTTTATGAAATGTTAACATATTTTGACATTTCTTTTCCTTTCTTTTCCTTTTTGTCTTTTGTTCTATTGCATCTCTCTCTTCTACCCCCCTCTCTCTGTCTCTCTCTTCCCCCCTCTCTGTCACTCCGTTCAGCTGCGGGGGAACTGTCGGTGCTATTCTGACGTGTCCGCTGGAGGTGGTGAAGACCAGGCTGCAATCTTCCACAATGACGCTCTACATCTCCGAGGTGCAGCTCAGCGCCGTTAACGGAGCTGGCGTGGCCCGCGTGGCCCCTCCGGGCCCTCTGCACTGTCTCAAGTGAGTGGCACCGTCCGACCGTAGCCACACCCGTCTCCCTGACCCTGGACTTTGTGTTTGTGTCGATGTTTAGTGTTCTGTGTGCGTCTGAAGGACACGGTGATATTTCATAAGCCGAAGACACTGCAGTTCTACACCTCAGTGGCATTGTTTTCTAGCCAGCCAATCAAATCGTGCTCTTCCTGCACCCTGCGGTGATGACTGTTCCGTCACGGCCTGCCTCTGTAACTCTAACCTTCAGGATCTGACAAAAAATGTCTTCTTTCCCTGTTAAAATATGGGTGAATACCCACTACCTGCACCCGAAGAGACCTTCCACAAGTATCCAGGGTGATAAAAACAAAAATATTAGGAAAGTAAAGGAGTGTTAGCGACCTTTGACCCCTTGGGTGTGTGTGTGTGTGTGTGCATGTGTATGAATGTATATACATTAATATAAACAAGGCATGACCATGACAATTTGGCAGAGACTAAGTTATGAGAGCACTTCACACAAGCTCATGCAGGTCTCCTCCTCAGGGGTTGTTCATAGTTCAAAGATGCATCGTTTCTCCTAAATACAGAGACGTGCTGGTCTGAACGCTCCAATTTCACCTGCAGATTCATTTCACCACCAGCCCATAGGCGAGCACATAGTTCTACCCAGCATAGAACCCGGTACGGCACTGGGTCTGGGGGTAATGGCCGTCTATAAAGGGCTTCCTACTATTTAACAGCCACACCCTGTGCACCAGCAAGGTGTGAGTGTTTCTGTGGTGGAGCAGTTTGACACTCGGGGAAGGGTCTGTATGGTGGTATTGAACCCTGGGTTCCAAAATCCAAACCTGTTATCTCGAATTCGAGAGGTGCGGGAACACACAGGAAAGTAGGTCAGCAGAATTTTTTACAGACTCAGATGAAGTCTTTGTGTGTGTGTGTGTGTGTGTGTGTGTGTGTGTGTGTGTGTGTGTGTGTGTGTGTGTGTGTGTGTGTGTGTGTGTGTGTGTGTGTGTGTGACCATACCCAGATTGCGGAGGCTTTACAGAGAGAGGCAAAGCGGAGTGTTTGGACAGTGTGTGTGTGTGTGTCTGTGTGTGTGTGTGTGGTTTGACAGAAGGCAGTGTGTCCTCTGTATTCTTCACACCTGTCAGCCACTGTCTGCGGACATTTGGCCAGAACATCGCTCCGTTCTCCACGTTCCCTCTTCACAAAGCTCACCTCCTCTCTGGATCTTCAGAGCACATAAGGTTCCACAAGTTCCAAAGAAACGTTTCTTTATATCCTGTGGTTTTCATGCAGAAGTTTGTCACACCTCGGGTTTACCATGGATACTGTAGTGCAAGCGGGTGAGCAAATTCTCAAAGTCATGGCAACGACGTGTCACCTCAGCTGTTTCCATTAATAAGCCTGGCTACGACCGCGTTTAGCTGGGAACATAACCCACCTTTTGTTCGCTGGCTGCACTCGGCGGATCTGCGTCCGTTCTGTCCAGACGCTGACTTCGTTTCGGCCGTGTCTGACGCAGCACGCCTGATGTGGCTACGCGGTTCGGGCTGGGCGCTCTGTACACATGCAGGGACATATCGTCCACTTCTCCATAGTAGTGAAAATCCCAGACTATGAACATGTTGGCATGTATCGCGATTGTAATCTTCCTCGTGGTGATTTACAAAAGCATTGCTGGACCGTTGATGCGATATGGTCAAAGACTAGCTTGACTGGCAATGTTATCACTGCTTGATTAGAATGTTATGGTACGGATTGTGAATGGTCTGACTCAAGCCAGTAATTGTGATTTGCTAGAGGACTCGTTTGCATATTAGTCTTTTATGATGTCATTATTGCAAAAGCCAATATCACGATATAAATTTACCAAATGATGTATCGTCTAGTCCTGTCCTTAAGCGTCTATAGAGCAGTTACTTGGAAGGTAGTGCTTACTTTCTCCTTACCGTCAGACAGCTTGAGACTGAAAAATGACAACGGTTTTGTTCTTTACCTCTCTGACGTGAAGGAGACGGTACATCGTTGTGTGATGACCACATATCATGTTGACTGGAAGCAACATGAGCGTGAAGCTTTTAAATAATTCAGATGCTGCAATGGCAGCATCTATGCTTGTCAAATGGTCCTCATATGTGTGTGTGTGTGTGTGTGTGTGTGTGTGTGTGTGTGTGTGTGTGTGTGTGTGTGTGTGTGTGTGTGTGTGTGTGTGTGTGTGTTTTAGGTTGATACTAGAGAGAGAAGGTCCTCGTTCACTCTTTCGAGGGCTGGGACCTAACCTGGTGGGAGTGGCCCCTTCCAGGTAAGAGACACGTGCTCCAGCGAATCACGGTCACTTCCCATGCTGTGATGTCATTTCCTTCTGTCTCTACTCTAAAGCAAAATCTAGCTTCTTTTCAGTGCTCCAGCCCTTTCTGGGACGCTCTCTCCTCAACGGGTTGGCGAGAACAGTTAATGTATTGCTCTCATAAATTCATACAGATGCTGGAAACGCCACACCCTCAGAATTGCTTATTACACTGCATATGTGCCAACCGCCAGCACAGATTTTCAGAGCAGCACAAAATAAACGACTGAGCTGTTTTCCAAACAAACTAATAAAACGTCACATAACGATGAATACTGCATTAGCCCCAGTGTGTCAGAATGGCTGGAGTTAAAGAGTGTTAAAAAGCTCAATCGTGAGACTCTGAGAACATTGGTTTTGCCATCCACCCGAGATGCAGACTAGACCACCATCACAAACTGTTCTGTTTTCTGCTGGATGATTTAGGGAGGAAAATAGTCACGTTTTCTCTCAGAGCCATTACATAACTGCACGCTGATCAAATCTCACTTCTGCAGTGAAACACATACAAACTGTACTGTAGAGACAGAGTTGTTGTTAAAAAAAAACTGATTGAGTATTCAAACAGTAAGGTGTGACTGTGAAAGCATCAGCAGTCTGTGCTCTGTTGAGGATGTCTGAAGCTGCTCTGTGTAACGTGAGCAGCCTGTCATGTTTGCCTCATTAGCTTTGGAAAACATCGCCCTCTCCTTCTTCCTCTCTCTTGTTGTTTCTCCCTCTGTATTTCTTTCTCAGGTCCTTCACCTTGTGTATTAATAGTTATTATTGTGATGTCTCAGCTTTTTTCAGAGGTTCCCCGTGCCACATTACACACAGGCTTTCTCTTTCCTGTCACTGACTGGCATATGAGGCCATAATTAAGGTTGGAGCGCTCTATCGGGTCACATTCTGAAAACAGAACTCCCATTTTACCTCACCCATCCCAGTGTGTCCTTGTTTAAGTAAAAACAGGAATAGCCCCGTGGAATCTGATCTCCAAACCAGGCCAGAGCTCTCGGTTTGGAGGCTTGACGGGCTACTAGAATGGTCCATGTTTGTGTTGGGATTCAGTCTCCTTGTGTGGCCTCTGTACATGTGGAGATGTGCCGGCACGTTTATTTGTACACGTGACCTTCCCTGCGGTCCCCAGGGATTCACGGCTGCATCGTCGGCCTTGCGACTGACGTGCCGTTACATAAGGGCTGTTGTCACGAGGCGACCTCCCCCACCCTCGTGCATTCCTGCTTGTTCCACCTTAGTCTGGATGCGGATGCACGGAGACTGTCGTCCCGGAAACTGGGCGGCTTTTTTTTCTTTCCCCCATCCGCTTGCTTAACGTAAACTGCCACCGGCAGTGACTTGCTCGTTTTGGACCGTCAGGGGTAAGGCGGTTGTGATGGCAGGCATCAGATTGGGTTTCGTGCTGCGCTGGAGACATCCGGTGTTAAACCCCTGGCCCCGTGTCATCACCCCACACCAGGGCAGTTACGTAAGCTGTGCTGGGGTGACATGCTGGTTTGCAGTAATCCTGTTGTTTTTCAAGGGGGCGGCTCTAGACTAAATTGCCCAGCACGGCGAATAAATCCTCCTCTGATACAGACGTTGAGACCCTGTGGGACCACACGTTTTCCGCCAGGATCAAACACGACTCCAGCCTCCTGTTTGCTCCCATTACAGTGTGATCTGAAGCCCCGGGCTTCCCTGCCCACATGGGTATATGTGATGCAGCTGAGCAGAGTACCAGGAAACATGCTACACAGTGCTACGGATCAGGCAGAGCCCGATTACCAGGCATCCCGGATAATCTTGCGTGACGACAGTGTAATTTGGTGGCAGCAAATCATTCCTGCTGTGGTGCAGCGTGGGAGAAACGGCGCTCCTGCATGAAGGTGACGGCCCGCTTCATATAGCAACAAGGATACATCACTGTGTGCAGTGTTTCCCGTAGCCACATCAGTTGCACGTCTTGCTAGGGTTCCAAACACAGATATAAGGCAATGTGTTGTAGCAGTTATTCATTCTCTAGGAATTATTCCAGCAGGTGATTTAAACACCTTGTGATTTAAATCCTTGCTTGCTTGTTTGCTCTGCGTCCTCAGGGATTTGTTATGAGCCACTTCGACGTGATCACGTAGTACCTTTGTGGACCGTATGGCCTTCCTCGTCAGGCAACAGCCCCCATCGTCCCCACTAACCCGCATGTCCATACCTTTCCCCCTCTCTGTTTTGTACCCCATGTAAAGGGTCTCCAGAAGCGTGGCCTTCACTTTCCCCATGTGGCCAGCTGGTTGCCAGATTAAATAGTGTTTTAACAGTAGTCACGATGGACATGGAAGCATGCCTGTGCCCGCCTGTGCCCTTCTGGGCCTTGGTCGGCGTTTGGCCACAACGACAGCCCTGGCTTCCCTCCACGTTGGAGGTGGTTTGGCGTGCAAGTCTGAAGCGCTTTTGCGGTGTGGTCGTTGACCTGCGGCCCGAAACCTGAGACCTGCCGCCCGAAACCTGAACCGGCCACATGCGCGTTTCCTGCTTGTGTTGAGAGGTTCTGTGATGTTAATGGGACACTTCCCCCTTGTTTTAGGACACTTTCTTGAGCACTTTTGTCTGGTTTTGTTTAGCGCAATGGAGCAATGTGTTGAGTGTTATGGACAATATGGCACAGCTCTTGGCACAGGTCCTTGTTTCATGCCTATTTATGGAGATGCAGCTTTGAAAGTAGGTCATGCCTATCTTTACTGTGGGCCAGTGGGCACCTTGGTAACTCTCCAAAACCCTTGCCACTCGGTTGAAAGGTAATAGCCCGCTATGGGAATAAACCCTTACGGCTGGCCAGTCCCGCCCAACGCGTCTGCTCTCCGGGATCTCTGCGGCGTGTCCTCTATGTCCTAACGGAATGTAACAGTGTGTCCCTGCAGAAATGTGGCTCGGACGCCATCGGTGGTGGTGGGGGGAGCTCGTTGGGTGTGTGAAATAAGACTTCCTTGCATCTTCACGGTCACTGCTTCTCCCACAGAGCTATCTACTTTGCGGCCTACTCCACGGCCAAAGAGAAGCTCAACAGCGTTCTGGAGCCCGACTCCACGCAGGTGCACATGGTGTCCGCTGGCCTGGCAGGTAAGAACCCTCGACTCTGCCCCCTTCTCTTTTACACGGATGTCTAGAACCATTTTCATCTTAGATGCTAAATGCTTGCACTGATGTTTGTGTGTCACACTTTGAGCTAAAATGGTACTCATCTCCTAATAGACACTACTAAATTTATAACTCGGGACAGGTTTTATAAGCAGTTTGAAAATGGTACTTGTTAAGCTCAGAGCTTTAAATAAGCATTGTAAAGTGGCATCGTCTAGGTGATGGGGTTGTCGAGATTAATTAATCCTTTATGTGGTGTTTCAGGGACCCGGGGGAAGGGTTAGCCTGTCGCACAAGGCTCGTACTTTGGGGGCACTGTTCAGGACGTTTGTTAGCATCTAGTCCGAAAGCACAACCGAGGACTTTCAGGATCGGGAGTCATCGACTTCCTGCTTGCCATCACCAAGCCAAACGCCGGGTGGCCAAATGCCCTTGCGGCGATCAATTTCTTAGAGGTGTTGGTGGAAGAACTATGGACTCTGATCCACAGAAACACAGCGTGATTCCAGCGTTGTCCGTAACAGCATGGCGGAGTGAAGCATGATGCAATACATCCGCTTCTCAGCCCCATGACTTCATTAGTGTTTGTGAAGCAACATTTGAGCACAGTTTATGGAATTATTCCTCTTCTAGGAAAAATAAATAAAATCCCAGTGAAAAGACGACGAGCAGGTCCTCAAAGTTTGGATTGTGCTTTCGCTTCCCTTTTTTTTTTTTTTCTTTTTGTTTGTTTTCTTTTGTTTTCTTCTTCTACCTTTTGAGGGCTGGAGGAGATAAATCATTACATACCAGTGTGCTACTAAACAGTCCGGCTTCACACCCTGTCTGTGGTGGGTGCGGTAGCGGCCGCTAGCGGGGCGCTACGCTAACGTGTAAACGTGTAGGACGCCGTGCGTCGTGGGCGGCGAGCCTCGTGAGCGGCGAGCCTCGCGGGCGACGCAGGCGGCATCGGGACGCCTCAGGTAGTCGCATCTCATCTCACTGGTATGACCATGATTCTCCTAACGATAATTTTAGTTATGATATTAATGTAGCTTCTTTAGCTAACTTGTTAGCTTATTGTTATTTGTTTAAGCACTTCCATGTGATTAGCATAGCTTTAAATCTTGGCCAATAGCCAGCCTCTAACCTTTGGTAATGTAAACAGGGGGTAAGAAAGTAATTCACACTCCTTTTTGGTACTAGCGAGTGCAAATGCTAACCTTGTCATTTTACAGACTGCTCCATTAGCATCTGTGAGGGATAGAATGCTACGTTGCTATGCACTGGAGGCAAGACTCTCAAGGACGACCTTGTCGGGCTGTTCCTTCAGATGCCTTTCAATTGTCTTTTTAAGCTTGCCGCATCAAAGGCCTGACCTGGGATCAGTGCAGTGGCGGCTGGTGCGTATCCAGTGTGCATGTGAGTGCTACGTCACCCTGCGCTCTGCAGCAAAGCAGCTGCACCTACCAGACACAGCATCAGAGCTCAGGGCCAAGAGTCTTCGCACATGCGCAGTTTTGATAGACCGTACGCACCGCACCGTGACAAAAAATGGCTTTGATGCATCCAAAACATTCGTCCCGTAGGATTTATCTGTGGACGAATCCCAAATGTATCTCTTGCACCTATGAACACGCTTCAAAAGGACCGTCAGAATTATGACCTCCCAAAACACGAACTGCACTGACGTAGAGAAAAGCACAAAGGCCTTCCTGCTTTAACAATCGGAGCCTGCTGCATAACTGAAAACCAGCCGAGCCAAACCAATCCAGTACCGAGTGTGTTGGGTGGCAGTCACACTAGAGTTCAACTGGAGTTCTGGACTGGTAGAAGACAGACGACTCCTAGTGCTGGCCATCTTGTTCATGCCGCGTGTTAAAGCACACAGCAGGTGCTCCTGCGTATTAGCACTGTGTCATTTTGAGAAAGTAGGTCATGTAGTGTTGGATTGTCTAGTGTTTGCTCTCGTTTCAGTGTGTGGGGTTCTGCTTCTGGGGTGTGCCAACAGTTCGGTCCTCTCTTATATCGTTGAAAAGCTTCCAGTTGGCCTTCAATTGGAATAAACGGATTAATGAATGATTGAACAAACAACAAATCGATAATAATAATCTTTATTTGTGTAGCACTTTTCATACATACATGTAACTCAAAGTGCTTTACAGAATAAATAAACATTACAAGGAAGCAAAGATAAAAAACATTAAAGAAACATTAAGAAATTAAAGCTTAAAAGGAAATAAGCATAATAAAATAGGGTAATGAAATGACAAATTATTAAAATAATAGACAAAGTTATGTAATAAAGTAAATAAGATGGAAAACTATTAAAATAATTAGAACATAGAATGTAATTAAGTAAAATAGTTTGATAAAGTTGTAAAATAATTAACCGTTAGAGTTTCTTAACTAAATCTGAACAGGTTTCAGATCTATTCAGATCTGAACAGGAAGGATTTGAGACTCTCAGGACCCTTGCAGCAGCGTTCTGAACTCGCAGTAGGGGGGAAATAGAGCTCTTTCGGATAGCAGATAAAACATCCAAGATCTTAACACATTGTTTGGCCTTCAGATTAATTTGATTTAAATAAATCTGAACATTATTCCTTTGTGAATCACTGCCAAGAACAAGGACCTCAGTCTTCTCTATATTTAATTGCAGAAAATTGTCAGACATCCATGTCTGTATATCATCTATGCACTCAAACAGTGAGTTAATTGATTTTAGGGCTTTAGGTTCTAGCGAAATGTAAAGTTGAGTGTCATCTGCATATTGATGATCCTACAAATACCATGTTTGTTAATGATACATGGTAACAGAAGCATATATATATATATATATATATATATATATATATATATATATATATATATATATATATATATATATATATATATATGTTAAAAAGCAAAGGGCCAAGAATTGATCCCTGGGGGACACATTTTGCATAGCTGCTGTGTTGCTTTTACTCTTAACAGAAAGAAGGAAAAAATTGTGGAATAGACTTTTTTAATGGAGTCAGAGAGAGGCTTTGAGTGACAGCTGTATTCCTCTGTGCAGCGAGTGTATCCCGCCCACAAATGACCTAAGCCCCGCCTACACATCTTCCCTTACAGTGCTTTCATATTAAATAACACTTGTGTGGTGCACTTTCTGCTAGTGGGAGTGTTTGGACAAGCTTGACAAGGTTAGCGTTTGCACTTTATAACCTGCATAGATTTATGCTCGTTTTAGTATTGTTTATGTAGACTTTGTGCCCAGTCTAATTATGAGTAGTGTTTTATGACCCACTTATGGTTAACCTATTGTAATAACAAAGATTATGACTATTTTGTTTATATTTTTGCTGGTCTATAGAACCAGCAAGTCTTTTCTGAACGGTATTAGCTGTTTGCATTCCAGAGCCCATTTAAAGCACTGGTTTAATGATGTCCTTTATAACTCAAGGGACAAAATGTGTTTCCCACCCCTCCCCTTTGTCTTCCCTGATCTCTCTCATTCTCACATTTCTCGTTACTCTCATGTTTCTGTCTCTCAACACCCCCCCCCCCCCCCCCCCATCCTCCTCCCTCTGTCTGTCCTTTATTAGTTGGAAAATAGAAAGAAAACATTACAAGAGTTACTGTGTAGTTGGAGGCGGGGAGATGGGATAGAGGGTGCGGTCTGTTATGTGGGGAGGGACTTGTGGGGTGGGTGTGGGTGTTTAGCTCCACCCCGTCATGTGTCTGCCACGGCACAGAGGCGAGCGTGGAGTGCTGCTCCTGCTGCTTGAGACTGTGGTACAGAACAGCCTGTGTCTATTTTAGGCCGGTACTCTAGCTTGCACCCTGCGAGAGGGTCTGTGAGCCAGCCCGCTCCGCCCCCCCATATCTGCAGGCTTTCGTCCTGTAGCTGTGAGGAGGAGCTTTGCCCCTCCCCTGTGAGTACTCGCCAGAGACACTCTCTCTCGCTCTCTCTCTCTCCTCTCTCTCTCTCTCTCTCTCTCTCTCTCTCTCTCTCTCTCTCTCTCTCTCTCTCTCTCTCTCTCTCTCCTCTCTCCCTCTCTCTCTCATCCTCCACCCGGTTGATCTCGTACCCTCTCTAGTCCTCCTGTAGGCCTGTAGCCCTTTGGTTTGCTAGATCTAACCAGAGTTTTAGCGTTCGGTCTAGGCCCATCATGTTAGCCCTGAATGAGGATGCTTTTGAGTATCTGAACGTTCATCGTGGTCGACTCCTTGCCCGCCTTCCTTCAGTTGGGGGCATTTAGAGTAAGTCTTTACCAACTTGAGCCCAAACACAGCTCAGACGTGGTGTTGGAATCCTCCACCATTAATATTAACCCACTGACAGTTTACAGCAAAATCACAAATATTTTTACACTAGATTTATATGTTAGATTTAATTCTATATAGCATTGCTTAGTAATAATAATTTGTACCTATGGTTATATTGTTTTGTTGTTTTTCTGGTGAAATTCCACGTAAGTGCACTTTGCAGACACACGGCATAGACGTACGTCTGTGCAGCAGTGCCATGCTAGTATCTCACGCCGAGCATTTGATGTCGTCGCTGAGGTCACGTGGCGTGATTTAAATGGGCCACGTTGTAAAATCAGCCCTCAGTGCAGTCGTCTTTCCACCTTAACACTGTCACGACTGCGATCCGCTATTATATTCTTACACTTTTAACCGCGTTGTATGGCTAGATAACGGCCCCTCCGCATAACAGAGGATCTAACATGCCTCGACTTCCCTCCCGATTGGCTCACGTCATGCCACCTTAACATTCTCTATAAACAAAAAGTTTTAAGTAGTAACCCAGAGCGCTCACGGGACAGGTGCCATACCGTAGAAGTGTTTGTACTTTGCTGTTTGCTTTAACTTAGCGGCCTTTCTGCTGTGGCCAGCTGCTCTGAGGTGTGTTTGTGGCTTTTCAGTGGAGGCAAGTTTTCTTATCGGGGGGAAAAATGTGCTCTCTCCAAACTGGAACGAGCGAAGGCGCGGCGAGGGACGGTCACCCCGACGTAACCTGCCCGCTGCCGTGGACGAGCCCCTGGCTGCTCGGGGCCGCGTTTGAACGCAGTAGACGTAACTCCCATCTCGTCCTCCCAAACGAGCAGGCCACAAACACATCTCGCAGACGTCCGCAGCCCTTCCCCTGGGGTGGGGAGGTCCCTTAGGAGAGGGTTTGTGATTGTGTGTGTGTGTGTGTGCGTGTGTGTGTGTGTTTGGAGACGTGTAGGCCGGCTCAGTGCTGAGGCTGAGTGTCTGGCTTGACGCTGTCACTTCCTGTTTTGACCCTCTCGCCACTTCTTCCCAGGGTTCACGGCGATCACGGCGACCAATCCCATCTGGCTCATAAAGACACGTCTGCAGCTGGATGCCAGGTGAGGATCTGCTAGACTCCTGACGATATGTCGGTCGGTAAGGTCGGCGTACCCGTGTCCTGTCTGCGTTACGCACTGTTGAGCAGTTACCATCATGCCAAAGCACCTTACCGTAGCTCACAGGTTCTGGTGATTCTGACCAGGAAACGTGTTTATATTTAGAAAACACGTTTATATGACTTCACGTGGTCAGTGTAGTCGCTCATGTCAGGCTGAGATCAGTAGCGCTATGATCACTCTTTGAATGACAGCACTGTATTTAGGCGTGATGTCCACAATACCAGCAACGCCAAGCAGTTCACCTTTTACCCAGAGAGCATCACGTTACAGTGGCTCCACACTTAACGCCCAGACTGAGTCTCCACTGCTGATGGGCGGAGTTTCACTTGACTCAAGCCCAATGAAGAGGCGCTGACAAATATTTTGACAGTTGGAAAGACTCCTTAAAATCTAATTTTAATTCCGATTTGAACCAGTTAAAAATGTAAGGGTAGTGATTTGGCTTAAGGATGCCCTTGTAAGGCTGGTCGGAAAACAAGCCCAGATCACGGGACACGTCCCATCCGGTCTTGCAGGAACCGTGGGGAGAAGCGCATGAGTGCGCTGGAGTGCGTCCGGCGGGTGTACCGGACGGACGGCGCCCGCGGGTTCTACAGGGGCATGTCCGCCTCGTACGCCGGCATCTCCGAGACGGTCATCCACTTCGTCATCTACGAGAGCATCAAGCGCCGTCTGCTGGAGTCCAGGTCCAGCGGCAACGTGGACGAGGAGGACGACGCGTCCAGGGACGTGTCCGACTTCGCCGGCATGATGCTGGCCGCCGCCACGTCCAAAACCTGCGCCACCACCATCGCGTATCCCCACGGTAGGCCCTCGCTCCACCCGCCACTCCCGGCACGGTGTGGTCCACCCTCCCGCTCACGTCTCTCGCCCCCGTTCTCTCGCAGAGGTGATCCGGACCCGGCTACGGGAAGAGGGCAGCAGGTATCGCTCCTTCTTCCAGACGCTGGGGACGGTGTTCCGGGAGGAGGGCTCGGGAGCGCTGTACCGCGGCCTGTCCACACACCTGGTGCGGCAGATACCCAACACCGCCATCATGATGTGCACCTACGAGCTGGTGGTCTACCTGCTCGACGGCTAACCGCCGTGCCCGGAGAGTGGGGGGGGGGGGGGGGGGGGGGGGTGCAGGGGACGGAGAGAAAGAGACAGACGGAGAGGGAGACCGTCCCGTTCCGAGACCAAAGGAAGCGGAGTGAAGAAGGAAAGAAGCACTATTTGCCCCTGGCCTCTAGATGGCGCCAGTGGCACAGAGAGATAGACGGAACTGAAACGAATTGGTGAGAGGGTGCTGGTTTAATCCCGTCAGATCGTTCCATTGTTTTATGGAGAGCAATCATCAGGGGGAGAGAAGGAAAGTGAAAAGTTAGTCAGTCTATCCTCATCTGAATGGTACATGTGAAGCAGTCCTCCGTTGTAGGACTGCCGGGGGGGGATGTTTGAAACAACGTGAAGACGTGAGATGACTCGGCTAAATTCATTCACAACGCTAGGTTCTTTGGGTTTAGCAATTCGGTTTAATGTTTCTTACCCGTCTTTTCTTCATGGAGCTCATTACCTGAGTTAATGGCAGTGCTTGAAGTAATGGGTCGCTAACAGTGTAGGGTTCCAGGTGTCGGTTCCTCTCTAATGTCTGGTTGTAGCAGCCTCGTGCTGTTGAACCGAGTGGAAACGCGTCTCAGCACTTTGCATTAGCCTGTTATTTCAAACATTCCCCTCTAGAGGTCAGGCTTCCACACTGATTGATGAAGGATGGATCTCAACGCACAAGGGCCTGTTGGCTGGAGTTTCATTCATGGTCACATGATCTGATCTGTGGTCCTTCACATACTTCAAACTGAAGTGTTTTTCTTTGTTGCTTGTTTGTTTCTTTGTTTGCCATCCAGCGTGTTTTGATTTTTAAACCTGTTTTTCTTTTTTTTCCGAATGTTTGTAAGGATGTTGCTATGCTAATAGCCTTCTGGTGTAGCCCATGTCACAGTAGAAGGCAGGGGAAGACCGTGGAGGTGGGCGGCGGCCTTCGGACAGACACGCCCCCACGTGAGTCAGAGAGTGCTGGGGTTGTAGGCAGGAACAGAACTGCAGTGCAAGGGAACGTGATGGGTTGTTGCTATGACACCATACATGCATAGGAAGCAGGGGGAGGAGCCAATCGCGGTCCCACTTGCTAACTCCTCCCCGTGGGTGCACAGGCGTGGGCGGGATGTCTTCCTGCCCCGCCCACCAGCAATCACTTCAGATGGCATTTATGCACTTTGTGACCTTCTTGGGTTCACGCAAAACTAGTTTTGTTTTGTTTTGGACAATTTTGAACTTGTACTATAAAACATAGTATTTACTGTATATGCAAGACAGTGTTTTGCTTAGCAGTTCCATTTGAGGCTGTTATACAGATCAGTGTACTACACTTCTAGTGAAGGACATGCCTGTTTGTGTGTGTGTATATTTATATATATACACACATTTATATGTATATATGTATATATATATATATGTGTGTGTGTGTGTGTATGTATATTTGTATGTGTGTGTGCGTGAGATATATATATAATATATCTCACATGCACACACATCTCACAGATGTTCAATGTTCTTACATTGGGTCTTATAAATTTCACAGTGTATTGCAGTTACAGAAACAGAAATGACATTACTGCTTTTGTTTGATACTGGACTGTTGGGTCTAGTCTGTGAGACTAGTTCTTTTTTCTTCTTCTTCACCATCCCACATACTGGCGTCTTGAAATCAAGTGTTTTGTGTTTCCTTGTTTTTGATCTGTGAAATCTCCTCATTTTTATCTTGGCCTATTTGTTTACATGTCCTTGTATTGTCCTTGTATTGTCCTTGTATTGTGAAGGAGGTCGCTGTTCAGCGTTTGTGGCACTAGAGGGTGCCAGAGAGAATCATTTGAACCGAAGCTGGAGATTGTGCCACTTTGGGGAACCTCTCCTCAGACGTTGGTAGGACCTCTTGGCCTTCAGTTCCTGATCATACCTCTCCAACCTGCTGAAGAGCATGCCCATCTTCATCCTGTCTCCACAATCTCTATCTGAGTGGTCATAGATGATTAGTTCACACTATTCTGATTTTTAAATGGTGTCACCAAACCAGTATTTTTATCATCTGTGTGTGTATGTTCTCAAATCATGGTCTAACACTGCCCAGACAGGCAGACGGCCAGGCTGTCATCTCTAGATGTCCTCCATTGCTGCTAACCAGGTTGTTGGTTTACCATCGTGATCTCTTGTCAGGGTCCTCACGAATGAGACTAGAAGACCGGCGCTTCATGATGAGAGACGCATGTTGACTTTGCTTCACCCTCACTGACCCCTGCAACAGGTGTTTTTAACCACATAAGAACTTAGGTACATTCTTCAGATTCAGTTACTGTTAGTGGTATAATTAATGGTTAATATATATACTAAAAAAATTACTTATGATCATCGATTGAATATGAATACCGATTAAGAAATGTTTGTGCTGTATACAGAGAAATAACAATGCGTGTTTTTTAAGTAATGAAATAATTCCTTCTGAATGTCCATGATGGTCAAAATGACCATTTGACTAATGCACTTGGGTGACATGAGGGTGTAACAAACGAGAGGCATTACTAAAGAGCCTTTTACCCCAGTCCGAACCTACTAGAGCCTCTGGGCTGCCCCGGGGCAGGTGTGGAGTGGAGAGCAGGGTTTCACCCCAGACTGGAGTGCACATCAGTAATTCCCAGGTTCTCCGTGACCCGTATCGTGCATCTTGTTGGATGTACGCCTCGTGATTTTGCCGTTCTTTGAAAAAAGTTACTGCTCATCTCGCATCTCGACGCAGTTGATCAACACTAATGATGAATCCGTCACGTCAACACCCGTGTTGTCTGTCTTTATTTTATTATTTTTTTTTTATGTGTTTTATGGTAAAGATGTGGCCTGTTCTCTGCTGGCTGTATTGTACCATACCTCTTTTTTGTACAAAATGAGTAAATAAAAACAAACAAAAACACTCCTGTGATGTCAGCCTTCAATCATCTTTCCTCGTTAACGTATGGATCAGTGTATTGTTTGTGCCTTTAACCTTAAAGCTAGCACCACTGTCGGTGGAAGTTTCTGGAAGGCTTGTTGAATGAGGGCCCATCCTGGTGGATTCAAGACCTCGGACTGGCCCAGGGAAACTTGCCTATTATCCAGTGACACTGCGTTTTAGACACTGAAGATTTTCTGCTTCTGATTGGTCAAATAGTGAAGTCAAACATGGAGAAAACAGCTCTAGTTCACTGCTCTTCTCCCAGAAGCCCTTGCTGCACGGGCCCCAACCTTCGCTGATAGTGCATATTCTTCCTTGTGCTGTTATCTAGCACTGATTCTGATGGATGATCGCGCTCTTTGTAGTTCTCCAAATCCACCATCAGGGGGCAGTAGAGATAATGTTATACGAGCGAGTGGAAATTGCAGCCTGCCCGTCTTGCCAACGTGCTGCGTTCTGAGCTTGTCTCCTCCAATTAGGAAGATGCATTCAGGGATATCATTAAGTTGGATCCACTGAGGCTCAGTAATCAACTTGATTCTTCTAATCTCACGTTTTCGGAGTAGATCCGGACTTGCTGTCTGGAGGGAAGGTGGAGAAGGGGGGGGGGGGGGGCGGGGGGGGGGGGTAGAGCCACAGACAGGCTTGTGGACCTGTCCCGGGTCAGTTCTGGGTCAGTGATTCTATGCTGCTTATCTACGGTGAAGGGTTTAACTGACTAGGCTGTGAGGGGAGAATGAGGGGGAAAAACGCTTTGCCTCACAATGGCAGTGACGGCATCGATTCAGCTGTGTAAACACTGATGGCTAGAGGAGATATGCCCAACTGTGTGTGTGTGTGAGATGGTTGGTTGGTGGTGGTATAGGAAAGGAAACAATGTTCTTCCTTCAAATTAGTTGGGGAAAGGAAACAAACAAAATATGCAGAAAACAGTGTAAACACATGCAGTGTAATGCAGGAGAGAGAGAGGTCATCACTGATACAGGGCGCACACCCGTACACCTTCACTCAGAATTGGACACCGGGTCTGTGAATCGTCTCCAGTACATTACAGCAGGCGCCAGACGGATGATTATTTATTTATATTTCTATATATGACCATTTCTCGCCACACACTACTACTTATATCAAAAACTTCAACCTTTCAATCAGCCTGTCATCTTGAACTAACCCTTTCATCATCATCATCATCAGACACGCACGCACACATAGACGAGGAGATGCAGTTAAAAAAAAAAATCTTACAACATCAGCATGTCGTAATCTATATTTAACCCGCCATCTTAGACTGCGACCACAGGAGTCATAAGGCACGTTAATATCGCGGCGTATCACGCAGGCGGGGCGGTGAAACTCTCCGTTATTGTCTCACGCCTCCAGCCACCACGGGGCTCTTTCTCTTCCTCTTTCCACTGAGGTCATTCTACAGTTCCCCTAAGGTCCTCATTGGCCCTTCTGTCTGAGGACCATGAAAATGCAAATGGCCCCGTCGCACACGGTGAACGAGGCCGGGGGGGGGGGGGGGGGATCTCCGAGATCCTCCGTCACGCCCCTCCAGCGGGGGACGGTCTTTTCTTTCCTGTTTCAAATGGCCCTGCTGCTCCGTATGTCAGCGTGAATGAATCACGTCTCCTCCGGGTAATAGACCCTCCTGGTCTCCTATTACCTGCAGCGCTTGATCTACCGATGGATCTGTTTCACACCGGCCTCCTTATTGTCTCATTGCCTTTGCACTTTGAAATAACCGTCTGCCCGGCTCGCTAATCCAGTTATTGAGTTTGGCGCACAATGGGGGCTTATGGGTAAGCTCCAAGATCTGGGCGTGAGTCCTCTGTCTCTTTAAGAATGCCAGGTACTTCATCCCTCTGGCGATGTCGGGAGCTTTCGAATAGCGCTGTGTGGCGAGGAGGTACAGCCCTTACCACCTGGTTCTCCTGGTTTCCCAGGTTCAAGGACACACCTGCCACCTGTATTCTGAAGATCTACATATCACGCTCTCTGTAGCTTCTGGTTTAAGTCCGTAATCTCTCTCTTTAGAAATCAATCTATCTGTATTTATTACATTTACAAAAGTTATTATGCTGGTCGTTTGATGTTATATAAAACATTTGATTGTATATTTTCTTTCTTTTACTCTACAACTTAATTCAAGGTTCTGTTTTTAACGCTCTTCCAGGGCCTGTGGCCCCTACCTGAATTCTGCCGTATTCCAGCCCTGCTCAGAGGTAAAACTGATCTCAGATCTGTTAAGCTGGGCTGTGAGCTCAGCTGGGCCCCACACTGGTCCCCAGGGACGGGCCAGCTGCCACACTCACCCCGCTTTAATTGGGATCATTGGGAGGGGGGTGATGGATGCCCTATTGTAAGATAGCGGTGGTGGGGCAGTGGGTGGGGGTGGGAGACCCTTTCACCGCTTGTGGGACCAGACAGGCCAGACTCTGCTGGGGTCTGACCATCTCTGGATCACGGTGTACGGTATTTTCTTGTTAAATTCTCACATTCTCCGTTCCCCTGCTGAGATGTTTCTCGTCTGGTTTTTGTCTCAGTCTGCTGTCTCATCCCACCCACCTCCCCTCCGTCCCAGCAGGAGTAATAAACTAAAATTACGTGGACACACTCGCCAGTCACTCCTCCGACAGATGGGCTGATATTTCTCTCACATCCTTCTTTCCTACTGTCTTTCTCCCTGTCTCTCTCACTCTCTCTCGCCATCTGCCATCTCTTTCTCCATCTCTCTCACAATCTCTTTCTCCCCTCTCCCTCTGTCTCCTTCTTTCTCCCTCCATCTCCCTCTCTCTCTCTCTCTCTCTCTCTCTCTCTCTCTCTCTCTTCTCTCTCTCTCTATAAAGCTCAGCATCTGTTCTTTCAGCTCTCAGCCTGGCCTTGTCCTGCCCGTAGCAACAGTGTGTGTAACGCCACACCCGAGCAGACCTGTGCAGCGGTGTGTGTAACCGCTATTTTTCGGCTGCACCTGTGGGAGTGTAACAGAGACAGGGCCACTGGTTACAGGAGCGTTTCCTAAAGATCTCGTCACAGGCCTGTCTCGCCTGCTTTATGCATTAAAGGTGTAACTCCTTGACATAGAATACATGTCAGAATTATTCTCGCATCTCTCTCTGTCACTCTCTCTCTCCATCCCCCTCTCTCTGTCCTTTTCCCCCCTTTCCCCCTCCCTCTTCCTTCCCCCCTCTCTCCCTCCCTCTGTCTCTTTCTCTCACTCCCCTCTCCGTCTCCCTTTCCCTACCCCTCTCCCTCTCTTTCTCTCCCCCCCCCCTCTCTTTCTGCCAGAATAGAAGGTATTTTGGGTAAGTTGTGATTCTTTTGCAGTTCTTTTCTCTGTTGTTGTTTTACTTTTTTTCCAGCTCACTAGTTTCACTGATCAGGCATCACGCAGCTCAGTAACTGTTGTCAGGCTCAGTAGGTGGTGGAAGCACACACACACACACACCACACACATACACACACACACACACAAACATATACACATATACACACACACAAACACACACACACACAAACATATACACACACACATACACACAAACATACACAAACACGCACACAAACATACAAACACACACACACACACACACAAACATACACAAACACACACACACACACAAACATACACAAACACACACACACACACAAACATACACACACACAAACATACAAACACACACACACACACAAACATACACACACACACAAACATACACACACAAACACACATATTGGATGAACATACCAAGCCTTCCAGCCACCACACACACACACACACACACTCCCAAACATACATTGTTCTACTGTATTAGGTCCCACACATACACCCCACCGTGGCTGCATTGTGTTGCAGATTTTACTCAAAAAGTGTAAGAAACCTGGTGGTGTAGAACCCTAATCCAGCCCTCCAGACCTACACCTTAATCCGGTCTGATGGAACTACACCCTAATCCAGACCTACACCCTAATCTGGTCTGATAGAACTACACCCTAATCCAGCCTTCCAGACCTACACCCCGATCCAGTCCCCTAGAACTACACCATAATCTAGTCCTCCAGAACTACACCCTAATCCAGCCCTCCAGAACTAGACCCTAACCCAGCCCTCCAGAACTACACCCTAATCCACCACCGTCCCCCAGAACTACACCCTAATCCTCCTCCATCCCAGAACTACACCCTAACCCACCACTGTCCCCCAGAAATACACCCTAATCCACCACCGTCCCCCAGAACTACGCCCTAATCCACCACTGTCCCCCAGAACTACACCCTAATCCACCACTGTCCCCAGAACTACACCCTAATCCACCACCGTCCCCCAGAACTACACCCTAATACACCACCGTCCCCCAGAACTACACCCTAATCCACCACCGTCCCCCAGAACTACACCCTAATACACCACCGTCCCCCAGAACTACACCTTAATCCACCACTGTCCCCAGAACTACACCCTTATACACCACTGTCCCCCAGAACTACACCCTAATACACCACAGTCTCCAGAACATGTTTGGTAGTTGCACTGTAGCATTTATTTCACTAAGTACTTTTGCATTACTGAATTCTATTGGCCCTTTTCACACTTCATGTGAATTTTTTCTTCCGGAAGCTCTCGTCGCAGGGTAAAGTTAATTCTGTTACACATTAAACAATGGTAGAGTCCAAGAACAAGAGCTTTTTCAGTGCACCAGAGCATCTTTGTCTGTAGCCAGCATTTCACTGCTGCAGACTACATAGTAGGAAGCTCGCGGCTAAAAGTTGGTGCTGTTGGTTTCAGTGGAATAGTTGCTGTCCACATTTGAAAGAGCAAACTCTCGTCTGGGAGTAGACGCTTGTCCACCAGAGTCGGAGGTTGTGGAAGATTTGAGCATTTGCCCTAGCATCTAGCTCCGATCCGCTAGCATCTAGCTCCGATCCGCTAGCATCTAGCTAGAAAAGAGCAAGCTCTCGGCTGGGAGTACACGTTCGTGGTGGACGAGCGTCTACTCCCAGCCGAGAGCTTGTTCTTTCAAATGCGGACAGCAACTGTTCCACTGAAACTGGCTCTGAAACTAGCTCTGATCCACTAGCATCTAGCTCATCTAGCTCTGACCATCACTTTGCTGTCGACTATATTGGACACTGAATAAACAACAACACTTAATAACTTGGTGTGTGTCATGAACTTTATTGATACTGATGTAAACCAAACAATCAATAGCTGACGTCACTTGGCTTGCTAACCTAGCTAGATATTGTTAACTAAAGCTGTCAGTATCATTCATATATATATATATATATATATATATATATATATATATATATATATATATATATATATATATATATATATATATCTCATAATAATATAGACTGTTTTACCACTCCGTAGGATAATGGAACTAGCTATACGTTAAATAATAGTTAGTTACCTAGCTAGTGCTAGCTGGTGTCACCTTACCCTGGTATGAGTGAATAAATTCTTCTACAAACAATTTGTAGCCTTTATTCAACTTGGATCCCTTCGTTGTTGAATGTTCTCCAACGATCCTGAAAATGTCTTCAAAATTCAGTCTCGGCAGCGACGTCAGGGATGAAGTAAATACACGTCCATGCTGAGGTGAATTGACAACAACTATCTTCTGCGAGTACAGGTACTTGTTTTATCCAGCGGTGACGTATTTCCGCTTTGTTGTGAAAAGGGCCTATAGGATCAGATTTCCATTTTATTACTATTTGATGGAACTAGGAGTGTCTGGTTCTGCAGGCTTCATTCACCTCTACACTAACACATCACACTAACACATCACATTAACATATTACACAAACACCACCACACTAACACATCACATTAACACATCACATTAACACCACCACAGTAACACGTGACACTAACACCACTACACTAACACGTGACACTAACACCACCACACTAACACGTCACATTAACACATCGCACTAACACCACCACACTAACACGTCACACTAACAACACTACACTAACACGTCACACTAACACCACTACACTAACACTTCACATTTACATATCGCACTAATACGTCACAGTAACACATCACACTAACACCACCACACTAACACGTCACATTAACACATCACACAAACAACACCACACTAACACGTCACTCTAAAACCACTACACTAACACATTGCACTAACACGTCACACTAACACCACCACACTAACACGTCACATTAACACATCACACTAACACCACTACACTAACACTTCACATTTACATATCACACAAACACCACAACACTAACACGTCACATTAACACATCACACTAACACCACCACACTAACACGTCACATTAACACATCACACAAACAACACCACACTAACACGTCACATTAACACATCGCAATAACATCACGACACTAACACCACTACACTAACACCACTACACTAAGATGTCACACTAACACCACTACACTAACACGTCACATCAACACGTCACACTAACACGTCACATTAACACATCACACTAACACCACAACACTAACACGTCACACTAACACCACTACACTAACACGTCACATCAACACGTCACACTAACACCACCACACTAACACGTCACATTAACACATCACACTAACACCACAACACTAACACGTCACACTAACACCACTACACTAACACGTCACATCAACACATCACAAACACCACCACCCTAACACGTCACATTAACACATCACACAAACACCACCACACTAACATGTCATATTAACACATCACACAAACACCACCACATTAACACGTCACATTAACACATCACACTAACACCACCACACTAACACGTCACACTAACACAAACACAACCACATTAACACGTCACATTAACACATCACACTAACACGTCACACTAACACATGACACTAACACTACCACACTAACACATCACATTAACACATCACACAAACACCATCAGACTAACACATCACACTAATACGTCACACTAACACCTCCACAATAACACATGACACTAACAGCACACTAACATGTCACAATAAAACATCGCACTAACACTATCACACTAACACGTCACACTAAAACCACTACACTAACACATTGCACTAACACGTCACATTAACACGTCACACTAACACCACCACACTAACAACACTACACTAACGCACTAACACGTCACACTAACACCACTACACTAACACTTCACATTTACATATCACACAAACACCACAACACTAACACGTCACATTAACACATCACACTAACACCACCACATTAACACATCACATTAACACATCACACAAACAACACCACATTAACATAACACGTCACATTAACACATCACACAAACACCACACACTAACATGTCATATTAACACATCACACAAACACCACCACATTAACACGTCACATTAACACATCACACTAACACCACCATACTAACACGTGACACTAACACCACTACACTAACACTTCACATTAACACCACCACACTAACACGTCACACTAACACTTCACACTAACATGTCACACTAACACATAACACTAACACGTCACACTAAAACATCGCACTAACACTATCACACTAACACGTCACACTAAAACCACTACACTAACACATTGCACTAACACGTCACACTAACACCACCACACTAACACGTCACATTAACAACACTTAACTAACACACTAACACGTCACACTAACACCACCACACTAACACATTACATTAACACATCACACAAACAACACCACACTAACATGTCACATTAACACATCACACAAACACCACTACATTAACACGTCACATTAACACATCACACTAACACCACCATACTAACACGTGACACTAACACCACTACACTAACACTTCACATTAACACATCACACTAACACCACCACACTAACACGTCACACTAACACATGACACTAACACTACCACACTAACACATTACATTAACACATCACACAAACACCATCAGACTAACACATCACACTAATACGTCACACTAACACCTCCACAATAACACATGACACTAACACGTCACACTAAAACCACTACACTAACACATTGCACTAACACGTGGCACTAACACCACTACACGAACACGTCACACTAACACCACCACACTAACACATCACACTAACATTAACACCATTACACTAACACGTCACACTAACACCACCACACTAACACGTCACACTAACGCCACCACACTAACACCAGTACACTAACATGTCACACTAACACCACTACACTAACACAGCTCTCCCAGCCTCCTCTCTAGAGATGTTGGTGACACAGCAGCTGTGCAGATTCACAACCTGCAAATGAGACTTGAAATGGCTTTGTAGCCTCTTTGCAGTACAGACCACAGGCAGGTCAAACACAAAAGGTTTGTTTGTGTGGGGTGTGTGTATGTATGATGGGGGTGTGTGTGTGTGTGTGTGTGTGTGTGTGTGTGTAGATTCTGGTGTAGACATGGGAGAATGTTATTTTTATATATACACAGTAAGAAATGATGTCAACACTGGAGCCCTGATAGGTGAGCAGGAGACCTGATATGTCCAAGCACACTGGCGTGACTTCTAATGACGACACTCTCTTCTCTCTTACCTCGTGTGTGTGTGTGTGTGTGTGTGTGTGTGTGTGTGTGTGTTTACGAGTGTTTTGACTCATTGTTTCAGAGCACCTATGTGATACCACCCTGCACACAGGAAGTATCTGTGCTTAAAGGATGCTGCATTAATCATTAATGGTGCTTTGATCAGCCTGACCCCCCACTCAGCTAGCAGAGGCTCAGGGTGGATTAATGGACTGCTACCATTTCTTATTCATTCTTTATAGGAACTGCATTGTCCTACTTTCAACCCTGTGTGTGTGTGTGTGTCTGTGTATGTCTGTGTGTGTGTGCATGCGTGCCTACGTGCGTGTGAGTGCACATAATCCTTTATTCTGGTAAAGACTTACTTTAAACCCCAGAAAATTGTACATTTGACTGACATGTTTTTGATTATCTGCTGTGCTGGATTGCTATTGGACGACAGCTGGATCTGAGGGCGTGGCCAGAATCGTAGGAACAGCCCCTCACACATCAGGCACTTTGCTCTTTACGATACGTGCCTTGCACTGGTAACATAATGCAGCGTTATGCCACAATGCTACTGTCTAAACACACACGTGAGAAAGAAAGAAGTGTGAGGCCCTTTATGACGGTACAGGCACACATCCCTCCTTCCTTCATTCCTTCATTCATTCATCCCTTCATCAAATTGTTTATTCGACCATTGTTTATTTTTCATGGAGCACCACAGCATGTTAACTGGTCCGAATGTGTGCGAACAGCCCAGCCCAATGGCGAGGTGTCTTTGCCCGTCCCTGGGTCGAAATGGGCATGGGTCGGAAAAGGAGGGAGGGTCTCTGGCTCTGGCATGACTGCCTACCAGGCGACTGTGGCATTACTGCCTACCAGGCGGCCTGAGGTAAACCCGACTCCTCAATGTCCCTCTTGTTCAGAACACGGGAGTCTGATTACAGCCACTCCCTTCCTCCGCGAAGGAGAGTGCGAGTGAAAGAGCCTGGAAAACACAGAGAGAGAGAAAGAAACATTTTGTGTGTGTGTTGGGAAAGAGGGTGAAGCTAATTTAAACATTCCTCCTTAACTCAAGGAAGTGAAGCAGACCTCCATGCAGTGTTGTAAGCAGGCATTTCCGCTGGGCCACATTTGCATGTGTGTGAAGTGGCGTGCGGCATTCGTGTTGGGTTCGTGTTGGGTTCGTGTTTGGCTGTTCAGTTGCACCTGAACAGAACAAACACAGACAAACGGACGCTTGACTCATACCTGCTATTTCCACAGCAATTCTGAACTATTTGGTACATTAAGCCTTGAGGAGTGTGAGACGGTGAGTAACAGCATACACACACACACACACACACACACACACACACACACACTCATAATGAGACAACAGGTACCACCTGTTTTTAACATCTAACTTAATTTTATGTGTTTTGAATTTCTTTAAGAAACTCAGGCAATATGTTGAGTCACCTTTGGAATAAAACTCAACAAAATGTATGAACGTGTTTGGTTCACCTGGCTGTCTGGCCTCTCCCATCATGTGTTGAAGGCACACGGGGTTTCCTCGTCAGGACGACAGGGTAACACAGCTGGCCTGAAGTCTCCGGTTGAGCAAATACACTACAAAATACAGAAGATCTGGAAACATGAGGATAGGACTAGCTTGGAGGTCCTTTTGAAAGAGAGCGAGAGAGATAGGAAGAGAGAGAGAGAGGAAGAGGGGGATAGAGAGGGAGGTAGAGAGAGGATTTGTTTGAGCTAAATCTCCACTTACGTTCCCATCTCACATGACTCTGACTAATTCAAGCAGTTCCTATTGATTTCAGCAAAGGTCACTTTTATCCACACACACACACACACACACACACACACACACACACACAGAATCTGAGTGTGGGAAGTACAATATGTAAGTCATGATGAAGAGATGTAAAAAAAGACACCGGACTATGTGAGGAGTGTCAAAGAGTCAAGAAGAAGAGGGTTAGACACACACTAGCGGAGAGAGAGAGAGAGAGAGAGAGAGAGAGGGGGATGGAAGAATGCGAGACACACGAGCACAGAGGGAGAGATAAATGGAGAGAAGGATCGGCTGGCAACATGAGAAACAATCTAGGTTTCCAGTCAGGAGTTCAGAGGTGAGCTCACACTCTTAAAGCAGAAACTGGAGCGCTCTCGGAGTGTCTGTGCTGAGGGCTCTTGTGTTTCTGGGCTCTGGGAGAGGCCGGCTGCCGGCCGGCCACACTAGCACACTCATCCACTCTCCGCCTCCACTCCGAGACTCCGGCACTTACTGAAACGCCGTCTGCTTCCGTGAGCTGCCGCGACCTTGTGGTCTCACACACACACACACCCACACACACCCACCCTCGCACATCAGGGTTTTACTTTTGTCTTTCCGGGGTCCTCTACTTATCGGTGGTCCGAAGCAGAAGGTGATTAACGGTTCCGGCACCGTGTGTGTGGGGCAGCACCTGTGAGGGAGGCTGCACACGCCCTCACATGGCCCCGCCCGCAGTGGCGAGAGCTGCAGCATGGCCTCCTGGGAAGTTTTGCCGCCTTTTGGTGGAGGGACTGCAGATACACGTCTATAGCACTCTCATTATACACTTCTTTATTTGCCCTACTTTCCATCTCTCTCTCTCTCTCTCTCTCTCATCCCTCTGTCTTTTCTCTTCTTCTACCAGGAGTCACCCTCTCTGCTGCCTAATGCCCATCTTGCCGGGCCATCAATTTCTCCAGTTGTCATGGAAACAAATGGGTTCTTCCACGCTGGGCTCGAAGGGTCATTTGAACCAACCCCCTCTTCATCCTTCTCCTCCTCTTCCTCTTCCAATGGTCTCCCATGACACTGCAGTATCATTCTGCCCCAGTGCTCCATGACGGTTGCCCAGTTGTCTAAACATGTCGGCGGGGGCACGGGGGCACAGCCTCATCCCCACCGCATCCCCACACACACACACATACACACACACACACACACAAAATGCCCTGTGGAGGTCCTCGTGACACGGCTCATTCCACAAGCTTCTCCTGGAGCTTTTGAAGGAACCGACCTAGGCGGATCAACCCGTGGCCAGCACCAAGGCCCTGAAGACGTGACCCAGCTAACCTCTGACCCCAGAATGGAACTCCCGTGTTTGTGTGTCTGCTCTTGAAGGCTGGATGGAGAAGACGTTAGACAGGGTAGCCCAAGAGAGACGGAGCCTGGATTAGTCCCGAACTCATCCTCTTTCTCTGGATCTCTTCCCCACCTGTTTACACACACAGTACCATGTTTCAGAAATAAGAATAATACCAAGGATAAAATCAAGGTTTTCATTAACAGATCCCAATAAATCCAAATAGATCCTAGGATCTAAATGTGTTAACAGTTAACCTGTTTAATGTGTGCATGGTGGATGTCAGAGGATGTGTGCAGTAGATCAATATTGCTTCCTTCACTTCCTGTGTTTTGTTAGTGACAGTAAAAGAGGTCACACACACAGACTCACACCTTTGACCTTAAATCTACAGCTTAACATGCACATTTAAACCTCACAAATTGCTTGAGTTGTCATGTAAAGCGTAAAGAGATCGGAGAATTTTACACAGCACTGTCCAGCGTGGAAGACCGTGATGGGAAGTAGAGAATCTTTTACTCCAGATGGGTCACTCTGAACTTATGGAGGACCTGTGAGGACTTACCTTTGAAAAACCTTAATGACCAACCTGTGTACATGACCAGGACGCACATGCACACATGCACACACACACACACACACACACACACACACTGATTCTCTTATCTTCCTTTCTGATATGTTGACTTGCCCTTTTCCATAAGTTCAAGCTGTCTTTACTTGTAAAATCATTTTAGCATCAGTTTTTAATCCAAGCAAATATGTGTGTGTGTGTGTGTGTGTGTGTGGTAGTCAGACTAAAGGGTTTTTCTCAGCTTTAGAACTTCAGTCCATGAAACCCAGCGAGTTTACCAAATGACTGCAGTAGTGTCTGGCTGCCTGTGTGACTGCTTTTTGAGAGAGAGAGAAGGAGAGAGAGAGAGAGAGAGAGAGAGAGAGCGAGACAGACACACTTCCGCCCCCCTCTACAGATCGTGGGTCAGGTTACCATCTTCTGCAGATTCTCCAAACTTGAGAAAAACCTTAGAAATAAAAGTTCCGTTGTGATGATAACAGAGAGACACAGAGGGGGCGGAGCAACGCGTCTCCCCCGACGACCAGCCCGTTGTCCAGGTGTGGTTCACTGCCAACGTCCACTTTGCAGTGAGCACCATGTAGACTCGGTGTGAATTGCTGAGAAATGTAGAGATGATTGTGGTGGCACCACAGAGGGAAAGATAAGTGTGTGTGTGTGTGTGTGTGTGTGTGTGTAAGCTCTCTGTGAAGCTTGGGTCAAATGTGACCCTGGTGTTACTCCAAAGTCACCTCTGTTTGTTTGTGTGTGTGTGTGTGTGTGTGTGTGTGTGTGTGTGTGTGTGTGTGTGTGTGTGTGTGAAAGCGGAGGAGAGGTCCCATCAATCTGCCTAAACCCTGACCTCTGACCTCTTAGCCCTCCTCTGACCTTTCTGCCACCTCACTCAGCTCCATCTGGGTTTGTACGGAAGACCCGCGTTCCGCTCGGATCGGTTGGAGATGAGACCGTTGGGAGGGCAGCAGGTATTTGTATGCACACAATTCACCCTAAATGGGATCATAATTACATAGCTGTGTAACTAACACACACTTACTGGCCCACATGGTACAAAAGGGTAAAGAAACGCCGTTCAGGTGCTCAATATGAGAGTGTGTGTGTGTCACAAGTGTGTGTGACTGTGCTAGACATGACCATCTGTATCATGAGCAAAAGGACATCCTTCTAGGATGTAATCTGCACCTCTGTCTGCTGCGGCCGACGTCATGGCCGGACACTAACGACCAGTTACTAGTTTTCTTCTGGCTTTGTAGTCATGTTGGCAACAGCCCCTTTAACAACCACGTGCAGCAGAAAACAAGGAATAAGACAAGTGTGGGATGAAAGAGGGGGATGCGCGGGAGGAGAGAGGGAAAGGGGGATGAGGTGTAAATGCTGAATAAGATCAGTAGTGCTGAATGGTATCTGAAATGCTGAATTCTGAAAAGACTACCTTGCAGGCCGCTGCTTCTATGTCTGCTTTGCCCGTCTACAGTCTCTAAGTGCAACTTTGCCAGCCTCTGTCTGTCTGTCTGTCTGTCTGTCTCCTCTAGTGGTTTTGCCATCTGTGATATTACATAGCCTCCAGATGCACATCCCTGTAGCTCCACTTCCTTGCCCCTATATGCCCCTCCCCCAGCCTTAGCCCCTCCCACAGTTGGATGCCTTTCTCTGTGACACGTGTTTTACTACCGATGATTCTCCCCCCCTACCCACCTGGTCCCAGAAGCCCTGTTTTCTGTCAGAGGGCTGTTCAGATGGGGGCCCCCTCAGGTCCAGTGGCCCATTATCTGTGTGTGTGTGTGTGTGTGTGTGTGTGTGTGTGTGTGTGTGTGTGTGTGTGTGTGTGTGTGAGTGGGGGTCTCCTTTTGCCCCCCAGATTAACCCAACCCCCCTCTCCTCTCCTTTTCCACCACACGCTGATCCTAAAGTGTGAAACGCCATGAAGCAGAAAACGAGGAGGCAATTTATGGCCCTTGAATGCTTGGTGAGGAAAAGAGAGAG
>NC_135224.1:20344911-20409911 GCF_052324685.1 Brachyhypopomus gauderio | reverse complement strand
TCACTTGTTTCCCCATAAGTTTCCCAAACGTTTGTCTGAAAGTGACGACGAGTCATTTTATAAATTCGCAATTATTGTAATAATTGCATTTTCATAATCTTGTGTAGTATAACATGCATTTAATATGGTTTATATGACCATGTCTGAGAGCTTACATGGTCGTATAATCCTCACTGCTACTCTGTTTTTGTAACACATGTTGTTATGATGTCAGAGATGACATCAGCCTTGCCCTGATAACATCAGCATTACCCCGATGATATCAGCTTTGCCCTTCATGACCGTTATCAGGGGAGCATGGCGTACACCATGACCCAGACCGTGTCTGCGTGATTGTCTCTCAAGGCCGTCGCTCCGCGTCTGGATCCTCCAGTGACGACAGTCTGATCATTCTCGCCTGCTCGTGAGCGCCTCCTGTAGTTGGGCCACACCCGGTAGGCGTCAAGCCCTTTACCGAGGCTCATGAGATCTCACGGCTCCGTTTGATATCCTGACAGTCATTCCTGCCCTTTCACGGAACTCCTCCCAATAGGTGGAGGCTGGCAAGGGCGGGGCTTCAGCCATGAGGGGGCGGAGTCTTTCCTGAGTAACACGCTTTGACAGTTGCGCGCACACAAGGGCACTCAGCAGTGCTCAGTAGTCAACAGCAAGTCCTCCAGTTAACGTCTCAGGGTGCTGTAGTAGACGCAGCAGGGAGGGGAGGCAGGATACTCTCCTTCTGCTCAGCGTTTTAGTCTGCCGAGTCTTCTCGGGGGGTCTGAGGAGGAAGGGGATATTTCTATTTTAATAGTTTACATCCAAGCTGGTTATGAACCCACAGTGGCACAGCATCGAATTCCAGTCTCAGGAGTTCTGGTCAGGGGAGTTCTGGTCAGGGGTGTTCTGGTCAGGGGTGTTCTGGTCAGAGGTGTATAATCCAGTTTCAGAAAGTAAAAGTCCTCACCAGGATTTTGCTCAGGCTTCCTGGATTGTGTTGATTCCACCAATTTTACCTGAATTGCACTAATTAGAAAATCTAGCAAGCTTGAGCAAAATCCTGGTGAGGACTTTTACTTTCTGAACCTGGATTATACACCTCTGGTTCTGGTCAGGGGTGTTCCGGTCTTGGGAGTTCTGGTCAGGGGTGTTCTGGTCTTGGGAGTTCTGGTCAGGGGTGTTCTGGTCTTAGAAGTTCTGGTCTTGGGAGTTCTGGTCTTGGGAGTTCTGGTCAGGGGAGTTCTGGTCAGGGGAGTTCCGGTCTTGGGATTTCTGTTTAGGGGATTGCACTGCTGTCTCTGAAAGCTACATTTACGCTGTAAATGGACATTCTGAACTCTTTCACAACTCAAGCAAATGTTTGCTATATTTAGTCAGAGAACGTTGCTGCAATCGCACGTTTACACAAGTCTCTGTGGTTGGTACCATGTCATTGTTGCTGTGGTTGGTAATGCGTTTCTTTGTTGCTGTGGCTCGTAGCACGTGCCATTGTTACTGTGGCTGGTCATTGTCATTGATCATTGGTAACGCTGATGTGGTTGTCACTTTTAGGGGTAACGTGGTTAGTAGTTGGGAACATACATCACTGATACTGTGGTTGATAATATGCAGTGATGGCTAAGTTACCTTGAAAAAGTAATCCGATTACTGATTACTGATTACTCCTTTTAAAAGTAACTTAGTTACGTTACTGATTACTTGATTTTAAAAGTAACTACGTTAGATTACAAGTTACTCTAGTAGTTACATTCAGCAGCAAAATAAATTTTTCCAATACTCACTTTATTGGAAGTGCATTTTTAACAGTAACAATGTATTGAAGCAGGTTCGGTAACCGAGGCAGAAACTGCTTAATCCAAAAATCCCGAGGAGGGAAACTTTATTGATAACGCAACCCTGGCGCGCGCAGGCTCCGCCCCCCAGTGTCACTTAAAGGGCAAGACTCGCCGTGAGGAGTAGGAGTCGCTACAGTCAGAGCGCTACGGTCAGACGCAAAAGTAGAACTGAGCCAAGAAGAAAGCAAAAATATATATTTTACTAGGGAAAATATAAATAGTAACGCACAGTTATTTGGATAAGTAACTTTAATCTGATTACTGGACTGGAAATAGTAGCGCGTTATATTACTCGTTACCGAAAAAAGTGGTAAGATTAGAGTAACGCGTTACTGACATCACTGATAATATGTGTCCTCGTTACTGTGAATGGTAATATATATGCGTCATCATTGGCACAAAAATAGTCCATTTGGAATGACGTGCGGACCCGTTTTTAGTGGTCACGTATTTATGTTACATATACTGTGTATATACTATGTATAATATATATAGGTAGTACACACAGCAGCACGGCACACAAGGTCGTCAGAGGGCAGAACGTTTTGGACAGATGTTTATCATCAGCTGTGCAAGCGGAGATCTTTTCTTTACCGAAAATTATACTGAGCAATAAATAAAACAACTTCCCGTTCCGTATTTGAGCAGATCAACAAATGTTTGGCATTAATTTGCAAGGAAGAAATGTCATTACGACGAGGAGCTCGGGGCGCGTTTGCTCTGCGGAGTTCTTAACACCTCCGCGCGTGGTTGTCCTCGGAACCGTCTTCCGCGGGAGGCGGGGAACAGCCGTGACAGACGTTATTGTCGATGTTCGCTATTTGAAGTTGAAAGTGGTTCGGTTCGACTTCTGATGGCGAGAGCTCGGTCACGGGAATTGCGTCGGCCTGGGCGAGGGGAGGTGCCTAAAATGGCGTGAAAGCCCTTCAAAGCGTCCGCCAAAAAGGCCGTTTGATGTGGTGGGGGGTGCGTGAAAGTGGCTAACATTCTGTTCACATTGCTCTGGAATTGGAGGAGGTAGTGAAACGCTCCTCACTTTCCTCCCGTGTGTGTGTGTGTGTGTGTGTGTGTGTGTGTGTGTGTGTGTGTGTGTGTGTGTGTGTGCAATATATGCATGTAGAGATTATTTACTTTTATAGGTGATTTATTTTTCATTGACAGTTGAAGCTATGTGGTGTAGCCTATAGAGAGTGAGATAGAGAGAGAGAGTGGGGGGGGGGTGGTCTCAGCTCATCCCTACAGCAGCATGCATTATTCTTTATGTTTATTAACATATCCACATTTTAGAATAGCATATGCATATTTACTTTACATTTTTCAAGGTTCAAACCCTGGACAGGAGTTGCCATAGAAATGCAAGAAACAAAAAAAAAAAACCAAAAAAACAAAACCCGTTTGTGTAGTTGTGGTTTAGTAGTGCTTTTAGAACCTTCTTCAAGGGACTGTTTGTAAAAATGCTGCGCTTTGACCAGCCCAGCGCTCGTTAGCAGTGACGCGTGCCGTGTGTGCGTCCAATCTACCAGCAAGCACCTGACGCAGCCTCACTTATTGATCGCCGTAATTTTTGAAAACTCAATTACTAGCCGTGGAGCTGGTGGCAGGCCCCTCAGAGCACGGCCTAGCATAACTTATCGGACTGTAATAGCCAATGGGAGTGTTGGAAAACCGATATCCAATCACGTCCAGGCGGAAGCAGGCGAGCGAGTCGATCGTCTCCGTTCTGCGTCGCTCGTGGTGCAGCCGCGTTTGGGCAGCAGAGCGAGGTGGCATGACGTGTCTCATCCTGATGAGAACTCGACTAAAAGGTGTACGAGACGCAAGAGACGAGACAGCTCAGTCAGACAGAAATGAGAGAGAGAGAGAGAGAGAGAGAGAGAGAGAGAGAGAGAGATAGCCTAGTGGTTATGTGTACAAGGAATGTTGCTGGGATGCTCGGATAACTGCACGTGTCAGTTGTGAATGCTGAAAGTCATTATGGGTAGTTGGAGGTGTCCAGGCGGTGTGTGGGTGAGATGATGTGTGTGTCATTGGGACGCGTGAGAGCGTGTGCACACACACATCCGTGTGCGCCCAGCTGACTTAGTACCACGGTAACACGCCACCCGAACACAAATGAAAAACAACAAAGGAAAACGCAGAGATTTTGACTCCACACACACACACACACACACACACACACACACACACACACACACACACACGTGCCTCAGTGCCAACACGGTGATGGCAGCCTTCCAGGAAGCTTTGCCAAGCTCTGCTATGTGGGGCAGCACAGAGTAGTGGGAGACAACCGCAGGCCGGAGAGATGGACTACACTACAGGCCTGGGAACAGTAGAGCGACCCCTAGAGGGGCCCATAGAGCAGGACACCTAGAGGGTCTCTCTCTCTCTCTCTGTCTCTCACACACACACACACACACACATATAGACATACACACCTCCTCCCTCCCCTCCCTCTCTCCTGTCATTCATTTACTGGTTGTAGGCTCCTGTCCCAGTGTCCTGTGTCCTGTCCATTGTCCCTGTGTCCTGTGTCATGTCTTATTTTGAATTAATTGTGGGATTAATTAGTCTATCTTGGATTCCGCAACAAGGACATAAGCTCCACCTTCCTAGATTAGACACCTCAGCTGGCCAGCTAGTCAACGAGAGAGAGAGAGAAAGAGGGAGAGGGAGAGGGAGGGAGAGGGGGAGAGAGTGAGAAAGAGAATTTGATGATTGAGATGACAGCAGGCGTGTGAGAAGAGGGAGACAAAGATGAGATGATAGCAGATGGACAGGGAGTGTAGGATGAGCAGCACAGAGATAATTGCTGTCGTTCAAAAGGACAAATGGAGAGAGAGAGAGAGAGAGAGAGAGAGAGAGATGTAAGGGTCAGGGTCATTGTTACACAGGCAGTGGATGGAACTACAGTGTTCTATTTTATTCTGTAGTTTTTTTGTGTCCAACTTTGTGTGTGTGTGTGTGTGTGTGTGTGTGTGTGATTGTAGTGTCTCACCCTTACAGTCTGGGTTTAGTTTACTGTGTAGTATAGGAACGTAGTGACATTTAAGTGTGTTACAGGCCTTGGTACACCTACTGTGTGTGTAAGGGGTCCCCTGCATTTCACTGGAGCTAATACTGTTGTCTCAGTCTTACAGGAGTGTGTGTGTGTGTGTGTGTGTGTGTGTGTGTGTGTGTGTGTGTGTGTGAGCATCTGGTGCTGGTCGCACGTATTAGCCCAGACAGACGTGTGGGAGATGTGAGATCTTCAGTCTTTTCCTGTTCAGTGTCAGTTGGCTCCTTCTTCCAGCTGTTTCCCTGCCGAGGTCAATGAGGGCCGACCGAGCGCCCTGTCCACTAATGAAGGACCAGCATCCCAGCTGAAGGAACAGATGGAGAGGTCCACTGGGTGGAGGGCTTAGGGGGTAGGGGGTTAGGGGGTAGGGAGTAGGGGGTAGGGGGGGTTGGGGGGTAGGGTGTTGGTGGTGTGTGGGGTCTGTGGCGGAGGCAAACGCAGCTTGGCTGAGTGTTAATGGAGAGCTCGTCATTAGCGGATTAGACAGATGGGTGTGTGTGTGTGTGTATGTGTGTGTGTGTGTGTGTGTGTGTGTGTGTGTGTGTGTGTGTGTGTGTGTGTGTGTGTGTGTGTGTGTGTGCTTCACTCAAATACAGCTGCTGCTTTGTCCTTACTGTGAACCAAATGCCAAACACACACACACACACACACACACACACACACACAGATTCCACAGACATAAACCGCTCAGATCCGACAAAAAGAAAACACTCAAAACTACAGAAAGAAAACACATAGATAATACAGACACCAAACACTCACCTACTACAAACACTGACATACTACACTCACCTACTACAAACACTGACATACTACAAACACTCACCTACTACAAACACTGACATACTACACTCACCTACTACAAACACTGACATACTACACTCACCTACTACAAACACTGACATACTACAAACACTCACCTACTACAAACACTGACATACTACAAACACTCACCTACTACAAACACTGACATACTACAAACACTCAAATATTAGAGATGCTTGGATAATACAGACATAAAACACTCACATTACAGACAGTAAACCCTGTGGTAATATAGACAGACGTGGCTTGACAGGAGTGATGGTTTCTAATAACGTGTTCAGCGAGACGGCAGCGGTAAGTTATCGTATGGCTGGATCCCCCATTTCTACTAACACAACGAAACAAACTTCAAACAGAGAAAGTGCTAGCCCAGCAATCCAGCACTAGCCCTCGTGTGTGTGTGGGTGTGTGTGTGTGTGTGTGTGTGTGTGTGTTATTAACTTAGTTATCTCCTTGGCTGTACTTCCCTACACACACACACACATCCCATCAGCGTGTGGCGCTGTGTGTTGACTGCGACGCTACAGGTTCGTTCCTGCTCTGCTCCCAGCATGCACCCTGTCACTCCCAGCATGCACCCTGTCAGTGGCCTCCGCATTAACACTCATTAACGAGCATCCAGCAAGGCCTTCATCCCCTTCACATCCACCAAACCTAAGAGACTAACACTCGTTTACTCTACGTTTACTCTTTTTCTCGTAACTGGTCCCCGTTGCTCAGTTGTAATGGGAACACGAGGCTCTGTGGTAGTTTCCGTGTCCACGGTAACACAGAGGGCCTTCCTCCCGCCCACCGCGTCGCTACCACGGCGATCAGTTCTGTTGTTTTGGGTGGTTTTTTTTCCGTTCCTTCTTTTACCCTCCGTTTCACCTCCTTTACGCACGTTCCCTCCATCCCCAGACGCCACCGCAATATTTGCACATCTAATTGCCCGAAGAAGTTTCCGTGGAAACAGACATCATTCACACGCAAAGAACAAAGAGAGAGAGAGAGAGAGAGAGAGAGAGAGAGAGGGAGGGAGGAAGAGGGCATGTTAGATGGGGAATAGACGGAGAGACAGCGTGTCTGCAGGAGTGTGTGTGTAACACTGAGCTGTACTGAGTGTGTGTGGATTAAGTCCTGAGTCCTTTGTAAAACTCTGCGAGGTTTGCTGCCTGTAGCTGTTTTTCAAACCTAGTTCTCTATACAAAAGACCTGTGTGTGTGTGTGTGTGTGTGTGTGTGTGTGTGAATCTGTTAGTATATCTGTGTATGAGTGTGTGTATGTGTGTGTGTGTATGTGTGTGTGTGTGTGTGTGTGTGTGTGTGTGTGAATCTGTTAGTATATCTGTGTATGAGTGTGTGTGTGTGTGTGTGTGTGTGTGTGTGTGTGTGAATCTGTTAGTATATCTGTGTATGAGTGTGTGTATGTGTGTGTGTGTGTGTGTGTGTGTGTGTGTGTATGTGTGTGTGTATGTGTGGGTCTGTTAGGATATCTGTGTGTGTGTGTGGGCCTGAACCAGTGTGTGTGTCGTGAGTGTGTTAGACGTATCATTAGCTCAGCATTAGTCTTCTGCCATGGTTTTATAGTAGACGTAAAGGTGTTTCCGCCTGACCTGACCTGCCCTTTGACCTTGGATTTACACTCTAATGTACATTCAGTAATGGGTGTATGTGTGTGTGTATGTGTGTGTGTGTGTGATGGGTGTATGCTATCAGCAGGTGTGCTGTTATGCAATAGATGTGAACATCAGTGTTCCTGTCTCAGGGGCTTGAGATAAGCTTTATCTGTAACATGACCTATCTTGTTACGGACATGACCAGACAGACAAGGTAGCAGATTCAGAATGCATGCTACACACACACACACACACACACACATACACACACACACACACACTGTTAGGCAGCATTGTTCTGTCTTTGTCTCGAGAGGGAGCTCCCTCTCTGTGGTCCAGTTCTCCACAGAGCTCTCTAAAGGACCTTCTCGTCATTAGGGATGGCCGGTGCTTGACCTCTTTGTTTGACCTCTGCCTCCCCTGTGTGCCCCCCTGGCTGTTTGAGTGGATCAGAAGCTCTGGTGAATCAGGGTTCACCTTTACTCTTCTGCTCTGTGGAGCTGCAGGGGGTCACCACCATCCAGTCACTGAACCACCACGCCACATGATTATACTCTGTCGGGTTTGTTGGAAGGATTGCTTTATGAGCTGCGTTTCACAGCCAACAGCAAGCCATGCTAAACACTGTGGACGCCCGGGGCCTCTGAAACACATTTGGTGGGGATTTACAAATGTCAGTGTGCTTCTGAATATATACTGCAGGCATGTGTTTCATTTAAAGGGGCCCTGCCATTGGCTTTCGCCTTCCTTGTTAAAGGGATCGTTTGATATTGCTGAATGAGAGTGCCTATTAAGAGTGTATATTAAGCATTATATGGCTGCAAATAGCCAAGCGCTAACAAAGAAGCGTGGCATTCTATAACCACGAGCCTTAATTTGCTGTCACACAGGCGTCGGCGATTTAATGCCTACGGCAGTGTGGTTAGCTCGTGTGACCGTGTTTCCCCGCGGGCTTCGTGGAGGGTTTCCGACGGTTTTACCGATACGTGTAAATCCACCATGTAGCCCGTGGATCATGACAAAGATCACAGAAGTCCCGTTGTGTGTGAGCGCAGTGAGAAGCTTGGACGTATCTGAGGTGTAGAGGTTATGCTTGCTGTGTGCCAGCGGGCGTGTCTTTGAAGGCAGCTGGAAGGCAAGGTGGGCGGGGCTTGCGGGGTGGGCGGGTTTTGCGGTTAACACTGCGCTGCCTTTGAACCGCCCCCACATCGACCCCATGTGTCCTTTATCTGAGCTCCAACGGCTGCAAAGAACCAGCAGTTTTCACCATCACAAGGGTCCCTGGCTCCATCTGATTCTCCTCTGCCTCTTCACCTTTCTTTTCCTGTTTATCTCTCTCTCTCTCTCTCTCTCTCACTTTGTCTGTCAAATGAAGGTCCTCACCATGAGCAGGCACCATCATGGGGTGTAAAGACTTCAACAAATTGTAGATCAATTCATCTTGCCATTCATGGCTCAATGATTTATGTGTAATCCGTCACTACAAAGAGTGCCAGTGCCACCCAAGATCAGTGCTGGGAGGGAGAGAGGGAGGGAGAGAGAGAGAGAGAGGGAGGGAGAGAGAGAGAGGGAGGGAGAGAGAGAGAGAGAGAGGGAGGGAGAGAGAGAGAGAGGGAGGGAGAGAGAGAGAGAGAGGGAGGGAGGCAAGGGGGGAACTTTGGGATCAGAAGGAAAAACGGGGAGTCCTCGGAGGTGAAGATAAAAGTGAGACAGCAGGGCTGTTCTGACGTTCTCAGGAAGCGCGGAGGAGGAGGAGGCAGAGATGTCGTGTTGAGCCTGAGCCCAGGCTGTGGTGTTTGAAGATGAGCGAGGACTCTCATCTCACGTCCTCCCACCGAGACCAGCAAGCATCACGTCAACCTGCTCCTCCTTTCATTGTAGAGGTGGCAACACACTGGTGATGTGTATCACCCTGTCTCCGCGGTGTGTGAGCGCAAACCTTGCTGTCACTGGACTGCCCGTAGCTCGAGAAGTGAACAAGAACCTGAGGAACCCGAACTTCTGGGTTTCATGTTCAAGGTAGAACTTGAGACCCCCTCCCCGCCCTTTTGGAGATCTGAGCATATGGAGTTGGAAAAGTGGCCAGAAAACCCATTATTCAGAAAGGAGGACTTTCAGAAGCTGGTCCTTCTCCAAAGCTTCAACTAGAACTCCATTTAACTGCCTTTGATCATGACGAATCACAGTTCCAGTCCATACAGTTATTACGGAGATCTTTGAACTTTCTCTGCACATTCAGATGAACAACCTATCGTATTGCATCATAATTGTTAATGCGTGTATATTACAAGTTAGCCTCGAGTTTAGCTCTGCAGGTTTGGGCATGCCTGATTTAAACAGTTTGTGTCTTGACATTTTGACCGAAGGGTATTTGAACAAATTTGTATCACAGAACGAAATGATTGTGATTAAACCCTTTAATACTTATGCAAATATTTTTCAATTAATTTACATCAAACGTAATCACTGTACGATTAAAGGTTCCCAGCCCAATACGTTATCTGCAGTACTACATCTGAAACAACTCTGACCAGAGAGGTGTTATTGTGCTCACAAATGATTCAGGCTGCTCGCAGACATCACATGGGTCCTTCGGTCGAGGGTGGGTCCAGAGCGTGCCGTTACCCGGGCAACCCAGGCTCCGTCTGGACTCGCCGGGCCATCTCCGTCACCGTGACCTCCACCTGCTCCAGCAGCTGACGTGTCCACCACGTGTCCACCACGTGTCCACCACGTTGAGCCATGCCCCTCGGCCACGCCCCTCTTCATGGCCACGCCCTCCCGTGAGAGCTGGTGTTGAAAAATGTTGGTGCGGTGTACAGGCCTATACACACTGCATATGTGATGGCCCTTCCCTACGGCTCTAAACGATTATCCCCTCCCTCCGAGAATTACTCAGTCAGCTCATTTTTAATGATCTCCACTGCCGAGCCCTTTAAGTGTATTGATATTTCATTTCGCTCAGTACAGCATACGACAGTTGCTAAGTACTGCACGGAGCAGTTTCCCTCCGCATAAATGGCTTAGCTCAGATAACAAGATAACACACGTTAGCACAAAAAACATGGGATATAGCTGCTCCTAGCCCAAGTTGTTGCCTTAGTCCTAGCTGACAGGACTTCTGTTGCTACTCGCTACTAGTGTACGTGATAGCTCACAGGTGTTAGCAGTGACAGGTGAAAGTGGGAGTGGTTAGTTTAGATGGTCCAGTCTCCACCCACTTCTCATTTCTAGTGATTCTAGTGATTTCAGGATTCTGCCAACGTGTAGTCACGTTCTGCAGTGTCCATACTACGTCACCACTGGCTTTTAATGCTTGTTTACTGTTCCAGCTTCAAGAGAAAACTCAGAATGAGTCATGGTCTGGCGTAGTACTGAACACCTGGTAGTAACAGAATAAAACACACCCACAGCCTGCGAACAATGCCAAACGCAGACTTCCTGCTGAATAACAAAATATTTTTATTGCTATATGTTGAGATTTATAGCAGCACTTACAGAGGACAGCAGAATCTGAGACGGAAGAGACAAACGTTTAGACGTGACGTTGCGTCCACGGCGTGGGACCAGGGCGTGTCCATGTGTGACAGTAGTTTCAGAAATACAAAATAATAATAACAACAACAATAATAAGTTAAGATTAAAAGTAAATCCTGTTATGATCTGCCATGTTGTTTCCAGTGTAATTATTTGCTGAGAGTCAGGCCCACTGGAGCAGAGTGATAAATCCCCAAGGCATTAAGACATTTCTCACTTTCCTCAGTGGGATTCTGGTTCCCCAAACTATCAGGGTGATCCGGAGTGTTCTGTGAGGCCATTCGATTCAATCAACAGGGAACAGAAGCACTCACACGTGACATGTGCTGACACATTTTCACCATTATAGGAACAGCTATTTACATACGTTATCAGGGGATTCGGTGGTAGGCTGTTCACAAGAGGTTCACGGAGATGATTCCTACGTCCTGCGGTTCGGTGCGTGTCGCCATGGACTACAGCACATCGTCACTGAGGTGATGATAGCTGGTTCTGCTTCACGCTAGCACGGCCTGTATCCTGCACGGGTAACTTTACCACACTACATGCGGATCGTAAATATTTCAGGCCCGGGCATGAAAGAAGGTCGCCCGTGGCAACGTGTGTCTGTCCAAGGCTGTTTTCTCATTTTACAGCCGCTTAATAAGAGGCACAGTAGTGCCAGGGTCCTCTTCGGGAGACTTGGGAATCCACAATAAAGTCATTTTAATATACGACTAGCTCAGGAGAGATGGAGGGTCATTCAGCTGGTGTAGTTTCTATTCTCATGTTTGCTGCAATGAGCCTAGGACACGTTGGTCATGTGTACGATATATACACACAGTTAAGTGCAGTGTTGGGTGATGTGGTGAAAATGCACGTCGAGTTAATCTCTGCAGCTACGACGTGCGTTTAATCTTGATAGATTAGGATGATCTCGCGTAGCCACAAGAGCTTGGTGTGCCTGGTTGGTGCATGACTGATGGTTTCAGAATCAGAAGTGAGTCTGTGGTGTGAGTGGGGGATTCAGAATCAGATGTATGTTGTGAGTGGGAAGCTGATGTCAGACGTGTTCAGACGTGTTCAGACGTGTTCAGCTTTGTGTTCTCCGCTGTTACTGTTTTACAATCGCATGTGGCCTGGTATAGTTCGATGGGGGGGATTTGCTCCTCTCTGACCGATGGTTCTGTGGACTGTGGACTTGGTGTTGTTAGTGCTTCCCTGCTTAATTTAGAACCCCTCCCCATGGAGGAACCGACTGGCAGAGAATGAAAGACAGAGAGAGAGAGAGAGAGAGAAACAGAGAGAGAGAGAGAAACAGAGAGAGAGAGAGAGAAACAGAGAGAGAGAGAGAGAGAAGACGAAACCTAGAGATGACATTTTAATCTGACTCATGTTTTTGTATAAATAAGCAGGTATTTGATATAGAGAGGAAAGGAGGGGGGAGGAGGAGGAGAGGAGGAGAGGAGGAGGAGAGGAGGAGGGGTAGGGAATGATAGGAGGAGGAGGAGGAGAAGAGGAGGGGAGGAGGAGGAGGAGGAGAGGAGGAGGGGTAGGGAATGATAGGAGGAGGAGGAGGAGAAGAGGAGGGGAGGAGGAGGAGGAGGAGAGGAGGAGGGGTAGGGAATGATAGGAGGAGGAGGAGGAGAGGAGGAGAGGAGGAGGGGGAGAGAATGATAGGAGGAGGAGGAGGAGAAGAGGAGGGGAGGAGGAGGAGGAGAGGAGGAGGGGTAGGGAATGATAGGAGGAGGAGGAGAAGAGGAGGGGAGGAGGAGGTTAGCCAGAGAGCAGGGAAGAGAAGACAAACATGAGGGTGCTGTTGAGGAAGAAGAGATAAAAGGATGGATGAGGAGGAATCACTGAGCAAAGACACACTGCAGTTATCTCCCAGCATGCATTGCCTCTCGCTATTTTCTGGGAATGTGTGTACATGTGGCAGGTGTGTATGTTTGTGTGTGTGTGTGTGTGTGTGTGTGTGTTTGTGTGTGTGTGACAGAAAATAAGTAGCGCCTAAGTAGCACAGAGGTTTGCACAAAGCATGCACACAGTATCTGTATTGCCCTTGTTATTTATGGCTGTCTCCTTTACTGTCAGTGAGTCCACCACCATAAAGAATATCTGCAGTAATGAGTCTTCACCTCTGGGGCCATTACATCACCACCACGACCATTGTCATCATCACCATCACCATCATCATCATCATCATTGTTACTATCATCCTTATCCTCTGAGCCTCTCACAGATGAAGATCAGTCACCAAAGTTATGCGTCATGAGTCTAAAATTGTCCTACAAATACATATTTCAGCCATTTGTCATTTACGCCTTTATTTTTGATGCCAAATAACAGGTCGACATTATGGTCAAATTGCCCCTCATTACTTTAGATCCATCTCTGGTTTTATACCACCAGGAATGCTCTGTCTGTCTGGCACCTGTGTGTGTGTGTTTGTGTGTGTGTGTGTGTGTGTGTGTGTGTGTGTGTGTGTGTGTGTGTGTGTGTGTGTGTGTGTGTGTTTGTGTGGGATTGTGTGTGGGTGTGTTTGTGTGGGGTTGTGGGTGTGGGTGTGTGTGTGGGTGTGTGTGATCATGTGTTTAGCTCTCTGTGGGCACCATTTGTCCCCGTGACGATAGGAAATAGTGAATATTTTGGCACTCTAGGGGTGTTTGGCTGTAAAAAGCCTTTCCTAAAAAGGCAGCTTTATTTGATAAACTAGAGGAACCACAATATTTCATTTTTGGATGCTGAGGTTAAGGTTAGCGTTAGTGTTAAGGTTAAGGTTAGGGTTAGTGTTAGGGTGTAGGTTCAAAGCTGGTTAGCTTCAACGATGCATGAGTTAAACAAGGGAGTTGTTGTTTGTCTCCATCACACACACACACAAACACACACAGATATAAACATACAAGGTCACACCTCAAGTGGTGCATTAATGCTTCTGCTGCTCCTCTATGTCAATCTGAAGTAAACAGGAAATATTGAAACAAATAAACAGCCACTTTTAAGGTCAATCTGAGCAGGCAGCCTATAAGCGTGTTACGAACGTGTTACGAGCATGTTATGAGAACCTTCTGAGCCTATCCATGACCATATTATGAGCACATTCTTCCAATTTTCTCCATCACAAACCTTCTTGGATTTTTATAGAATGAACGCTTCCCAAAAATGAAAAATAAATAAACAAACAGAAGAAGTCTCGTCTCAGCGTACTGTTTTAACGTAGCGCATAAAATCCACACGACTGCTGCATAATGAATGGTAGGGAATGGTAGAAAACCTTTGTTAAGAGTCTTCTGGGAGCTCAGCACAGATCCTACACAGACTGTGGCCGTTCCCGCCTCATTAACCTGCCGTGTTCCTCCAGCGTCTCGTCTCCGAGAGCCTAAACATCATTACTGCATTCAGCTCTTCTTCTCCAAAACATCACGACCCCGTCACGTGACTCCATGACACGCATCAGTGGCGGATGGTAAACGCATTGTTATTATTTAATGCCACGTTATAGCCGCGGTGATTCTGACAGAATCGCCGTATCAGCAGTGCCCCGTAAGTGTACTGCTGGCTTGTCTCATCATTCTGGGCTCTCACGGGGACCCATAATGCACTGCTCACTGCTGGGAATGGTCCCGCAGAGATGCGGGTGATTTTAGCTGATTCTCAGGCTGATTTCTACGCAGTGTGGATGAGACATCATCACATCATCACTGCTTCTTTTGTGAGTGTTTAAGATTTGTCTGGACGGTAAACATTATTTATCGACAGCACTCTGGTGACTCATGACAGGCCATCGTGTATGTAGGTGTGTTTCCGTTGGGGTTGGAAGAAAACTGTGTTCTCGTGCCTGTGGTAGCCACTGGGTTCCTGGGCGGAGTCCTGCATCCCTAAAGCAGGAGATGTGTAGGGACTTATCGAGCGTGGTTTCTGACGCGGTCGGATGGGGTTGGGAGAGACCCGCCGGTCTCAGCGCCGCTGTCGGCCCTCGTGGTCCCGATCGGGGATAGTAGGACACACGAGCTGCTCCCTGCCCCAGCCACGGATCTCCAAGGAACATGCAGGAAGTTGATATTTCCCTGCGAGACAGTGTGAGACGTTGTGAGACGGTGTGAGACAGTGTGAGACGTCAGTTCCACTGCATCGTTCCTCGTCCAGATCCACCGAGCGAGAGCACGGCACCAGACTCGGCCAATCCACCTACATTTACGCCCCGTGAAGCTCTCCGTTAGAGAACCATACATTCTAACTCCGCCCCAACCCCAGGCCACGCCCACATTCCTTCTGCTCCTCCTCATCATGCCTCCCAGCCTCAGTCCTAAAGCAAAGGCCTCTGGAAGACATGGCTCCGCCCCTCTAGACACAGGGAGATCGTGGGTAAGATGTGACAAGCACCTGGGCCTCTTTACGGTGAATTTTCCAACACACACTGTTCTGCAGGGCAGTAGCTGCTATGTGATTGTGATGGGTTTTCAGAGTGTGGGATTCATGCACCGACCCGAGATTCTGAAGCTCTCATAAGCACTTTCCCAAAGAGCATGATATGCTGTGTTGAATAAATAATATCCGACTCTCATCCTCCGAGTACACCGGCTCTCCGTTACAGTTTCATTCTCAGAGCAAAGTGTCCGTTGCTTTTGATATGGATAGTTCTTGTTATATTCCAGAAGCGTGAGATGAAACTGTCGTTTCTCCGTAGCCTACCGGAGAAGTTTAGTCTGTTATAGTTCCGGAACGGGAGTCTGCGTCCGAGGAGAAGGAGAAGGTCCTGTTTCCTGTGGGCTGATGATATTGCCCCGCGGATACGTGCTGTCGCGTGAGTTACAGGGTTGGAACCACGGCTGACGTGATTAACTGAAAGCCATTAGCACAGTCGCCGAGCGTGCCAGCATGGGGACGTGCACTGTGTCCCTGGAAGCTTCCGGAAGGGCTGGGGAGAAGCCGGCAGCCTCCGTGCGTGGACCCGTGTGCTAATTCGGAGCCTCGTGAGATAGAGTGTGGGAAGCAGAGATAGGGAGAGAGAGAAAGAGAGAGAGGGAGGGAGGGAAAGAGAGAGAGGGAGGGAGGGAGGGAGAGAGCGCCCAGCAGCGATCTTGCAGGTGACCTCTCGGACCATGTGGTTTGACCATTGCAGAGATGCTTCAGAGCAGGGTGTTTAGACGCCTGGACGTTACTGGTGGAGACCGTCCTGGTCCTGCGAAGCAGAGTTGAAGGGCGTTGTGTTTAAAAGGTAATAACAGCCTGGAGGAGTGTGTGATTGGGTGCACTGTGGAGCTAATGGCTAAATGAGAGTACAGGAGCACGGGGGAGAGTCACTATTGATCACCCCTGACATCGTATTCTCACACACACACACACACACACACACACACACACACACACACACACACACACACACACACACACACACACATGTATATCCATATTATGATTTCAAATCTAAGGCCTTCAGGGCTCGATCTCTACAAATTTTGAGGCACGGTCTCTATAAGCCAGACTCGACCTTTGACCTTCTATTCCATATGTCGGTCGTCCGTAACAAGAGTGCGGTCCAGTTATCCTCATCACGGACCTCGCATGCAACCGTGGCGATAATTAGGGAGTGATCAAGCTGTCAGGTGAGTCGTTCACACCTGAACGGCTCACCCTGCCTCTCTCCTCTCGCACGCTCCCCTCATCAATGATGCAGCGGTTGACTAGCGATGCCTGATGACAGGCACAGACAGCAGACAGAGAAGGCGGTGTCACGGCAGTACGAATTGCTTTACTGCATTTGAAGCATATAGGACTGGGGATGGAGTTTGGGGCTGGGTGTGCGTTCATGGGTGTGGTTGTGGGGGCGGGGCTGTGGGTTTGTGGGTGTGGCTGTGGGCGGGGCTGGCGATAGGGCTGGAGGAAGGGCGGTAGGGGTCTTCCCTTCATGTGACTGTTTCACAATCTGCGGGTAGACAGACGGCAGCAGTGTAAAACCACATCTGGGTCTGATCTGCTGCAAAGAGCTCTCAGCTCAGACAGATTTGCTGCTGATCGTTTCAAGTGGTCCCGAGTTGAGCCCCCTCACCATTCTGGTGGAGGCTACTATCCCCCCCCCCCCCCCCCCCCCCCCCCCACGGGACGCTAGTCCGCTCCAGAGCAGTCTGGCAGGCGGGTGTTTTCTGCTAAGGGCGTGGATGGATTAATTGGATTTGGCCAAACGCACTGCTCTGATATTTACAGTGCTACTCCCGCTCTTTGACAGCCAGCCCCTAAAAATAGCTTTAAAAAAGGAAAAAAGTCAGCCTCTCTTTCTCTCAATCTCTCTCTCTCCCTCTCTCTCCCTTTCTCTCCGGACTCTGCACACGGACCCAGACTCTCCACACCGAGACCTCCACCTGTCCCATCTGAAGAGCCGTGGTCTAGCTCCACCACTCTGGCTGGACAGGGTGGAGGGGGACATGTCTCTCATATCTGTCCTCGCCTGGACACTTTCTGCTGGGAGACGAAGAGGATGGTGACGTCCTGGGTGGGATGGACAGTCTGTCTGGTGAACTCATGGCAACCGGAGCTTCTTTCTGTCTTTCCATTGGCTGCGCTATCGTTGTCGTAAACCGAGGGCGCTTATTGGCCAGCTGGGACTCGGTGGGCTGTTGTGTTGTTTGTGGAATTTTTTCTTCTACATGGTATGAATCACTGTGCTCTTCATAGTTCAGGTTGTTGGGCTGGGAAGGAGGGGAGGTTTCAGTAGGTTATTAACCAGCCTCTCAGTGTGTGAACTCGTGCACACGAGTGTGTGCATACACACATTTTCCCTAGTTTTCCTATGTGTGTCTGAGAGACTGTTGTGGTTCACAAACACTGTTTCCTGCTACTCTCTGGGTCACTCAGAATTCACCAGCATTAGCATTAACATTACCATTCGCTCCGCTGGGCTTATTTTTAGCATGGCTTAAAACAGCTTTCTTCTTTTATGGATTCTTTTGAGCATGCTGCTGGCACAGGTGCTTTGTGTGTGTGTGTGTGTGTGTGTGTGTGTGTGTGTGGATGGAGAGCCTTTGATATTAACTTTCACGCCTCCTAGAAAGTTAATTTCCTTTCTGTGTAGCAATACGGCACTTTAGTGAAGTCTTCCTTTGGCTTAGTGGCTGAGGTAAAATCCTCGCACCAACGGGATATAGCAGAGCACCTGTGACCAGTGTTGCCATAGTTACTTTGAAACAGTAATCCGACTACTGACTACTGACTACTTCTTTAAAAAGTAGCTCAGTTAAGTTACTGACTACTTGCTTTTAAAAGTAACTAAGTTAGATTACTTTTAGTTACTTTCAGCAGAGGCTGATCCCCCGCCCCTATAACAGGAAAATGACTACCAGTTCTGCCAATACTCACTTTATTGACATGTATTTTAACCGGAACATCAAAAATGACACTGGCATTTGTAAACTTTTTCTTGAAATAGGCTTTGTTGTTTTTAAAATAAATAAATAAATAAGACAGTCTTTCTGTTCAACTCCGCCCACTTACAGGGTTGCCAATTCTCACGCATTGAGCGTGAGACACACGCATTTGACTGTCTTCACACGCTCACACGCCACACTTTCGATATCTCACGCCGAAAAAAAATCTAGTTTATTTACCTCTGATCCATATCTATGATTCAATGAGTTACTAGTTCGATCTGGCGCCAACCACCGGCGATCGATAGATCGTGATATAATACTGAATTTAGTCCATTTTACACCCCGCCCGGTAACAATTTACGTTCGCCGCCACCCCCCCGGTTTTTTTCAGGTTTGACGTTGTGTTTTTGAAAGTAGACAGCACTCTGTCGCCAGCACAGAGTGTACAACGCACCTTAATGTTGTCATCCTTAGCCGAAATAAAATCAAAATAATGCCTGTATTTCCAGCTGCTAAAGGCGAACCTCTCCTTCCATCTGACTTTGGCGCCGCAGAGCAGAGATGACGTAACCGCGTAAGAAACGTGTAGCCAAAAAATAAGAATGAATAACCTACGTTCCCCCGAAATGCAGAAATAGTAACGCACGATGTTTTAGATAAGTAACTTTAATCTGACTACTAGTTTTTAAATAGTAGTTGCGTTAGACTACTCGTTACTGAAAAAAGTAGTCCGACTACAGTAACGCGTTACTAAGTAACGCGTTACCGGCATCACTGCCTGTGACACATGGACGTGTGTGTGTGTGTGTGTGTGTGTGTGTGTGTCAGGTTTACAGTGAGATCACGATCATCATGACCTTGTTTCATTTTATTATCGAATTTCATTTGCCTCTTCCGAAACTGAGGCAGCCTGTTTCGGTGGGTCCAAATGGACCTATCAGAGCCTCATAATTCAATTTATTACCTATGAATCTCTAGAAATCAAATCACTTTGATTTGGTGTGACAGTGAAACAAGCAGGCGGTGGTGTATTGGGACTGGGCTGCTCAAATGAACCCACGTGTGTGTTTGGAGTGTGTGTGTTTGGAGTGTGTGTGTTTGAAACCGCATTCACCTCTCTTCTGCTGTGTTGCACCGCAGGGTTATGAGCCAGCAAGCTGACTGTGTGTGTGCGTGTGTGTGCGTGTGTGTGCGTGTGTGTGTGTGCGTGCGTGTGTGAGTGTGTGTGTGCATGTGTGAGTGTGTGTGTGAGTGTGTGTGTGTGTGTGTCCTCCATCAGTCAGGTTACTCCCTGCTGCTCTGGGTTTCTAAGCCACCTGTCAACATGCCTGTGTTCCATATTAACCTCCACTAACGACCACACCAAGACCTTAAAGGTGCACCAGTAAAATACCGCGGTAACTAATGTCCAGTTAAACCTAGTGGGACCTCACTGACATCATGACACTCGCAATACCACCTGACGTCCACTAGGCGGTGGGGATGAAATGCTGTGAGCACGGTGGACAAGCCCCCTGTGCTGTCCCATGTGGTGGATGGAGAATGTGTTGGGGTGTGGATACTGAGGCTGTGTTGTTACCATGGCAGCATTAAGAGTGGTGCTGATGGAGAACAGGCTCTTGTGCTTGTGACATCATCAGCGAGGGTGGAGCCCACACACACACACACACACACACACACACACACACACACACACACATGTACCAGCTCATTGTCTCAAATGCAAATACCAGCTCTCTCTCTCTCTCTCACACACACACACACACACACACACACACACACACACACACACACACACACACACACACACACACACACACACACACACACACACTCAAACACCAGTGTTTTCTCTCTCTGATTGAAGAGAGAACTCGAGGCTGATTGAATTTCTTATGACCTTGCAGTTGTGAAGTGGTTCACACATGCCGGCATCCCCCACACACCCCTGGAGTCACTTTGTTCTGCCGATCAGCAGTACTGGAACAATACTGGAACAGTGTGGACGATTCTGTTTGTCAGTAGGTCCCACTGGGTCACTGTATCACTGGGCACTACGAGTCCCACTTTGCAGAAATATTTCAAGAGTTAGTTTCAGCGAGCGGCAAAAATTTCAGAAGGAGAAACTTGAACGTGTCTGCGTGCCTTAGCGGTGAGGCAGATATAGTTCTAATACCCCTTTCCTTTCTGTGTGTGTCTCTCTCTACCCCGTCCGCTCCCCCTAGCGGAACCTCTGCCTCTGATGGACCTGTGTCGACGGGCGGCCCGTCTGGCTCTGGGGAGGGCCCGTCTCCAGCAGATCGACACCCTGCCTTTGCCTCAGTCTCTGAAGAACTACCTTCAGTACCAGTGAAGTCCCGCCGACGCCCTCCCGCCCCGCGGACACGATCTCGCACGGACCCGCCGCGCACAAGGGTCAGCCGGCCCGGTCGGGTCACAGAGGGCACACGTTTCTGCTGCGAACCATGACTACCTGGACGTGTGGAGTCGACCGATACCAACCCCCCCCCCCCCCCCCCCCCCATCCTCCACCCCTTCGATTTTATCCCCCGTTCTTAATGAAATCGTTAAATTATTAATGGCAGAGCCGTCAGCTGGGCTATGAGTGTGGAGAAGCAGGACCTCGACGTGCTTGCAGCAACCCCTGCTGGTGTGTGAGGTGTAAAGCATCTCGTGGAACGTCGCACTAAGGACCTGGACACTCGGGGAAACGTGCGATGACCTCGGGACGGTCACCGCGGTGACGCTCACTTCCTCCTGGACCCCGTCGGGCAGACCTCAGGCCGCGAGCAGCGCGCCGCACCCAAGATACGCAGGCCGGGCCTCCTGCACCGATCTGTGGCGGCGCGGCGTCCTTGAAGGCGCCAAGCTGGCCTTTGCCCCATGCACAATAGCAACAAAGGGACGTCGTTTCCACATTCTCCACACCTCAGTTCAGACCCACGACTGACCCAGACACAACCGGGTCACCATGGTGCACGAGCACAGAACTGCAGATGAACCTGTTCTCTTCCCGTAGAGTTTGAGTCACTCTTTCTGTTCTGGAGCTCGTAGTCTAACTTTAATGAGAGTGTCGTTGACCTCGATGGCGACGCTCCTTGGTCACCCTAATTTATGGTGGTTTAGTTCCTTTTGATCGAGGGTGAGCTGATGGACATCAAACACCGTCATTAACCCATCACCTTCGGCTTTTTACTTTAAACCGTGAAGCTGCTTTTATTGTTATTGTTATTATTATTATTATTATTATTGATTTTTTTGCCTGATCTGACTGGGAGATCTGTGGCAAACAGTGGAATGTAAGGACATCAATAATGTAAAAATATTTGAAATGTGAATAAAAACCAAGTAAGTAAGTAAGTGTGTGTGTGTGTGTGTGTGTGTGTGTGTGTGTGTGTGTGTGTGTGTGTGTGTGTGTGTGTGTGTGTGTGTGTGTGTGTGTGTGTATGAAAGAGAGACAGAGAGCATGAGAGTGTTCACCAAAATTCCTCATACCAAAACAACTCAAATTCATTTCCTATCTCGGTAAACCCTCGTCATAACACCAGTGCCGTCCCTCAGACAGCCGTCTCTTCTGTGAGAGTATGCTTGTTTTTCACCCTTCTCCACCATCTCACACACACACACACACACACACACACACACACACACACACACACACACACACCCACACACACACACACACATATAGTCTGAGACACAAAGTGTGTTGTCTAACCCACATCTGTGGAGAATATTCCTTATGCTTTCTGGGTTCAAAATCAGAGGCTGCCATGTTCTCCTCTTTGTGCACATTAATACATCCCAGTTGCCCCAACAGCTGTACAGCTGCCCTGGTCCCAGTTGCCCCAACAGCTGTACAGCTGCCCTGGTCCCAGTTGCCCCAACAGCTGTATCGTTGCCCTGGTCCCAGTTGCCCCAACAGCTGTACAGCTGCCCTGGTCCCAGTTGCCCCAACAGCTGTATCGTTGCCCTGGTCCCAGTTGCCCCAACAGCTGTACAGCTGCCCTGGTCCCAGTTGCCCCAACAGCTGTATCGTTGCCCTGGTCCCAGTTGCCCCAACAGCTGTATCGTTGCCCTCGTCCCAGTTGCCCCAATAGCTGTATTGTTGCCCTGAAAACGCCCCCACCAGTGCAGCTGTGCCAGTCCGCCTGCAGCTGATGAAAACACTCACAAAACCAGACGAAAACAAACAGCCTCGTCTCACACGCTGCTGCCCTCCGCGACCTTCACGTCCATGTTGCCCCCCGTGGGGGCAGACGGCAGAGGTGGAGTGGGTCTAGCACCCCCCGTGGATGCTTGCTGCTGACTTGATGTGCTGAAAAATCTATCGCAGCCAGCAAGGTTCTGCCCTACCGTACCAGGACAGAAACGTTTCACTTCCTGTGCTGCTGGGACCACAGGTCTTAAATTTAAATTAACAAAATCAAGAGAGATCAAGTGTGATATATAATATATGTGATGTATACTGAGATAGATTATCTGATATTGATAGTGATCGTCATGTTTACCTAACAATAAAAATAAACAGATTTTTCCTTTTTGCACATTGATAAAATAAATGAGTTGAGACATGGAGCTGAAATTCGATCACGCAAATGATATTCAACATTTCGTATTTTGCTTTTGTTTGATAGCATCATATACTATGTGCTGATAGGGTATAATTAATATATGGAAACAGTGTCTTGTCACACAGGTTTTAGATATACTTTTTTTGACAGTGGTTATCATGGCAGTTGTATAAACCTGGACTTTGCAGGTTTGGGTAAGTCACCTTGAACACTACCACTTCAGTGTCAGGGTCTCTGAAGTAAGCATTGTGTTGACTTCCTCCCATAATGCACTACAACGTGCTTCCTAGACTTCATCGAGAGGCTGTTTCCTGTGTTGCCCTAGTGGTGTGTACAGACCGTCCTGTCTGGAAGGGGCAGGACGCCCCTCTATTGCTGAGGGACCTTGGACACCGCGGTACGAAGAGGGAGACGTCCTTGGTGGACTTCCTCGAGCTTCTGGGGGACGGAACGGGGGGTTAAAACCGAGGAACGCAGCCAGGCTTCGGAGCGAAAAGGCTTCGGAGAGCAGGGCCGAGCTCCGCCCCCTGCAGGTGCTGCCTCTGTGCGGCACTAACGAGAGAGAAGCGTCCGGAAGACAAAGCGCAGAAACCGGAAGCCCCGTCCCCAAATCAACGGAACTGGCCTCTGTCTGTCGCCGTCGAGTTCCTGCTCTTTCGACCTCGTTAGCCGTATTCCTGCCATCGCTGGAGTCGTTCTACGGCTGACAGATGTGGCAGGTCGCTCGTACTCTTCGCAAATGCCCTTTACCACGCAGACGCAGAACAGGACGGCGCTGGCAGCCCGTCACTCCCGTGATAAGGGCACTCTTTCGCAGGCTCCGCCCCTTTTGCCACGGTCAATCCCCCCCGGAGCCCTGCATTTTCCCATCAACCCACTGGCTCTCAGAGGAAAGGGACAGAGGGATTAGGAGGTAAGATCTTCCCTACAAATACCTGCTTCTTCTTACTCTAACAAGGATGTGAGGCGATCGAAACGCCGTGCTTACGCTCTCGGAGCCGGAGAACGGCGCGAGCTCGTGGTCATGTGATCCGTTCGGAAGGTGGCGCCCTGACGCAGTCCGGCGCTTGTCGCGGCCCACCGGTCCGTTGCAGGTGCTCCACGCAGGGAGCCGTGATTCTCGGTACACTTGCACATCACACACTCGAGCGCCCCCAGTGCAGTGCGGATTAGGCTAATTACCTCCCACAGCTGTCTGATGCTTCTAATGAGAGCCACACAGCCAGGTTGCTACGGTACTCATGCAAACCAGTACACACACACACACACACACACACACACACACACACACACACACCAATCCAATTAAACAATCACGCACACATAAACGTCTAATTCAGAGCAAGCATAAACAGTCATGAACTGATAACTTTGAAGACAAATTTGAAGATCACGCCTGCAGGTTGTCAGGTGATCATCTCCTTGACAGAGACGAGTCACAAGCTGACATCAGAGCCGAGTGGGAAACGTCTAAAAATACCTCTTTCTCGCACATTGTCTGTTGCATGCTAATAACATAATGTCATGCTAGTCCAATATGTCAATGTGATAATAAGGGACTGCTTATTAGTGAGCTGGGCATGGTACGTGGGTGTGTGTCATTGGCTTTCTTCTATTCCATGTGACACACACACACACACACACACACACACACACACACACACACACACACCTGTAGTAAAAAGCTGTGTTTTATGGCTTTGGATCCTTCCCTGCCATTGGTTGGACACGGGTGACAACGCGGGTACGGAAATCAAAACTAATGGCGCAATAAATAGCTGTGTGTAAACATGTGGCACGTCTCGTGGGGGCTGGCGTGACGTGATACTGGGGGCAGCGCTGAAGCATATGGACCATCACCAGCCCTGACCGTCACAAAACACATCTAACATCTAAACACCTCCGTCTTCATCTCTCCCATCCTCCTCTACGCACGATCTCCAGTAGAACCAGACGTGTGATAAGTGAAACGGAGCAGAGAGCAACCGTGGTGGAAGACGGGGCGTCTACGAGGTGACGCCCTGAAGGAATACGCAAAGCTGGGAGGACAGGGTTGAAAGAGGTCATCGTGGAGCAGGTTAATTTAGAGGTAGGTTGTAATATTATGGTTAGATGCTGCACACCGCTATAAAACACAGTAAACCTGCAGAAGTTCAAAGGTCAGCTCAGTCAACTCAGCTGGCTGTTTCTACACAGGCGAGGTAAAAGTCTGCCCTCTTCTGGTATGGAACTGTAATTACAACAGATGTTTTTCAACAGCATTCTGCACATGCCCAATTCCTTTTTATAGGACCCTTTGGTGTTTTTAATTTAACCAAGCAGGTTTAATAGAAGTTCCGCTGAGCTTACATTGTTTTCTTCTTCTTTTTTTGAACTAGGACTAAATATTTGGTGACTTTCGCCGATTAATATTCTGTCCTTGCAGAGACTTTTCCATTCTGAGGATGACTGGGCTGAAGATCGTGCACCAGGGGTATCATCCACAATAACGCAGGCCGTGCATCTCCTGCTGGGCTTGGAGTCGTGGAGGAGGCAGGCGTGCACTGTCAGGGCCTTCTGAGAGAGAGGCTTCCTAGAAACCCAGCACGCACACCGCGGGCTACTCTCAGCGGTTCTCTGCATGCAAATGTCCAGATTTCATGCAGCGGAAACGGCCTTGTACCCATTTCACCAAATGTGCGCTTGTGTTTTCCGCACTGGTTCTGTGACCTGTTTAAAGTGATGAACCTGACTCCTTCTTCCTTAGCCAGGGCATGCTGGTGTTCTGAAATTTGCATATTGCACCCTGGAAATATCCTTATATGGTCGATCCAGTGTTAGAACATGACTGAGGAGAACTTAGTGTTATGTCAGGTTAGTCTGTATTTCCCCGCATGTGTGTGTCCTTATGTAACACCATGTATGTCATTTTCAGCTCTCTTGTAGCATCAGAAACTCATTTATAGACCACACAAGACCTTAAGGTGAACTGTCACTTAATGAAAATATTGAAAGCTTCCTTTCAATCGACTGGGCTTGTTTGATAAGGGCTCTGTGTTAGATCTGTTAGGTCTGCAGGCACTTGTGTACACACAGATGGATTTACAAACAGGTCAGTGATGTTAAGTCAGGGAAAATAGCACCTCAAAATGTTACTTTACAAGCCTATTTCCCTTTGTTTAAATCTGCCAAAGCCTTGTTTAATGTGCCGTTTTTGGAAACATCTTCGGCCCAGTGCCTTACAAGCGCACTGGACACTTGGGGTTGGTGTACACATGGTGTAAGTTCTGTATTTACTATGGTACAAACAAATGTAAAAACGTAATCATGAATATCCCGTTTTTGCAGGAAAAATCTTGAAATCAATATGCATGCACAGATGACACATTATGAAAAATGGTCATCTGTAGAGGATGTAAGTTCCTAGCAGGACTTAAACAGTTCAGACTGCAATAAATACATCTGTACACCAGCATTTCAGACCCACCATCCTCTGCAGTCCACACCATCCACATATAGGAAGTGAGAAAAACACTTTAAGGATTTGACTTTATGATCAATGGGCCAAGGGAGGTCCGATCCACACCTTTCAGAAGATAAGAGGTGTTATCTACATCCTGTGCTAGTTGAATATCATGGCTTGAAGACATCTAGAGTGGATGTTCTTATCTTCAGGTCAACCTCTGAATAACATTCATACCATGGTGGGTGGAGTCAGTGTCCTTGTATCATTATCATCATTACTGTGGATGTGAAGACCAGTCACAAGAAGTAATCATCTACATTTATAGTACTTGGTAAACATGCTTATCTAGATCTTATTCTGTATTTATCAATATGACAATACATGTTTCCTGGGAAACGAACTCATGACCTTTGGTGTTTCCAGCGTCGTGCGTAGCCAGTACCTGTAATCGAGTGTCTGTAAACAGAGAGAGCTCAGTGGCTTCACTACATCACATCTCCAGCCCTGCTAATAGCAGAATGTCACAGACAGCCATATTAGCCATTCTGACATTTTGACATAGCAGCTTTGACATAATAAAAGTCCTGTCAGGTGAATTTATGAGTAGACTGGATACAGCAGCAAACAGATCAAGAATTTTAATAAAAGGCTATTTTGTCCATGGACAGGTGGTCTGGCAGACACTGTACAACATCTCAGAGGCAAAGCGTGAGGCAAAGAGACAGCCACGAATACCAATGACCAACAGCAACACTTGGCGCTCTGCTTCCTGTCGAATATGTGGCGGGACACCGATCACAATGGCCCTCAGTCCAGCAGGGACAGCAGGGAAGAAAAAGGACAACAGGTGAGACATAATTGGCCGCTATCAGCTACATACTGTAATTCCAGGATTTGAAGCACTTGTACGATGTCAAAGGTTTGCTGATTTACTTGAGGTGTTGACGTTTCTGTCACGAAAAACATCAAAATGACAGATTAGGTCTAACTACGCCATCCTTGTTTGAGGGCGATCACCCTTCTATGAGCTCTTGGTGACACTAATAGTATTTCTCAATATTTCCTTGAGAGACAGTAATAGAATGTCATTTGCGTACATAGATACGTATATAAACCTAAGAGTGAAGAGGGGTAATATAATTATGGACAGTATCAAAGGCAGCAGTGGGACCGATAAACACAAGTCCGCAGAGTGAATGACATTTGCAACTCTTCAAAAGTGTCACTGTGTGTATTAAAGCCAGACTGAAAGCTTCACACAGGCCTTATGTTTTTGTGTCTGAGAGGCCATGGCCACTATTTTCTCTGTGACCTTTGAAATAAGTGTTTAATTACACCCAACAGCAGATTCAAGAGACGATAAAGACAAGCAGTGATCAATGAGCTACTGTATATTTTACGCAAAACGGGTGAGACAGAATTTTATAATACGTTTTCATAATGGATCAAGTGGTCATTTCTGTGACTTCATCGTTAGTGCTCAGACTCTGGGTGTAAAACACCAAAGAGGGATAATGTGGGTTGTACTGGTGGTACTGGTAAATGAAGACCAGTATCAGGTAGACTGGATGAGGACTGCTGATGAAATCTGGTCATTTTTTTGGCAGATGCCATTCAGACTAAACAAAAACAGAACGATTTTACTATTTATACTGAGTGTACATGGAGTCTGCTGTACTATTTATACTAGACTCATTATACTGTTTTATACATGACTGATATTCAGCAATAAAATAGTTTTGTCAGAGTGATAAGTGATAATGTCATTCTTATCAGTGACTGGTACTACATTATTTCTATGCAAGTTTATAAACATCTATATGTGGTTAGGCTTAGGGTTAACCCTAGCCCTAACCCTAAATGGGTTAACCCTAATCCTAACCCAATGTCATATAAATTTTGAAATGCAGTTGAAATAACCAATCTAAAGTATAATTTTCTGTTGCAACTAACCAGGTGTAATTCATTAACCATTTGGTCTATAGTTATAATGAAGTCTGTTTAAAGACCATAAAACTGAAAGAACAGCACATTATTATTATTATTATTATTATTATTATTATTATTAGGCAATTTTATTATTTTATTTTACCACGAGTGAACTTTGAACTCAAAGGAATCACAGTCACACCCACACGTGAATAAACAGGAATGAAAACATTTACATTTACATTTACGGCATTTAGCAGACGCTCTTATCCAGAGCAACTTACAAAAGTGCTAAGTGAAAACATTAATAGAAGTTGTACGTAAAGCCGACGAGATTCCCAAATTCTCCTCAGTCTCTCAGTCTCTGAACTGAGACAACTCTGAAGCTCATTAAAACGTTTTTGCTGTATAACTGTCAGGCCGCGTCCTTTGGCCTCTGAGTTATGAAACTGTATACGCGAATGCATGACATCAACAGCTGGAGAGACGCATAGTCTCTGTAGCTACACTGACAGGCTTTTCGAAATGCTTTAGGCACCTGAGAAAATATAAATGTCATTTATCTTGGCAGTGGGCATTTATTCATTAGCTTGAAATGATATCTGTGTCATAAGATAACTCTGGAGACACGATTGTGGTTGACATTCCATGTAACATATAGATGTTTAATAGTGAACCTGCTAGTAAACTTTCCTTTCTTGTAACACTGCACCGTGCTGGGTTTTTATCTTTAAACTAAAATCCCATTGGTGCGACATTCCAACGGTGTGATATTTCATTGGTGTGAAATCAAGAAGTTCACTAGGTGGAGTTAGTGCAAAACAGCCAAGCTTGGTGAATGACACTTCTTACCTTTCACACTGTTTAGTGTAAACAGACGCTCCAATTTGTTATATTTGTTATAGAAATAGTGTATGTTCCTTACATAGAGCAGGGAAGCTATAGAACACAAAGGATGGAGGTTTATGGATGCATGAAGCAAGTAGGACCCAAAAAGGCTGACACACCACAAAACCAATGTGAGAGGAGAAAGAGCTGAGATGATCCTGGAACCTCTCGAGTCCTTGCTGACATGTAGGTGTGCATGATGGTAAAGAAATGTACAGGGCTGTAAGGTCAGAGGTCACAACAATGCAGCAGTATCTTTTAAGGAAGAATAAACCTCCCATCAGCTGCACCATGATGGTTCTTCAAGCAATAACTAGTTCAGTTGTGCCTCCTGAAAACCTCTCAACAGATTAGAATAGAATAGAATAACTTTCTTGATCCCACGAGAGGAAAGTTACTGTAGTTTCTACTGTTAGTTTTGCATGGACACATGATTTGTGAGATTTTCTAATCTATACTGGCAGAACCTGAGCGGTGATAACGTGTGGATGTAATCTCACGTAATCAGTTTATACTCAATGTTCACCAAAATGTGCAATAAGTACAAGGAATAATAAGGAAGCTTTGATCTTTGTAAATATGTTACCTTATTATCTCTGAGTTGCACATCAACCCAACAGGTGTGTATATATGACGCCTGTTCCGCTCCAGATCAACACACTGCACCATCTGTTTGCTATGAGGAATACAGTCACGCTACTCCTGGTATTATTTGCCGGTTGCATTAAGCAAGTCGGGTCACAGGATGGCGGCGCTGGTTCCACTGGAAAGGGGCTGGCCAAAGGAGACATGGACGAGGGAGTTTCTCTGTACGTCTGTCAGTCAGTGATCTTCGACAGGCTGAAGGAGATGAGGGCCACACTGGGGACTGTAGAGGCCAAGATGAAGGATTTCGAGGACCAGCTGACAGAGCTAAACAGGAGAAGTAAACTCATTTTAGACACAATTTTCATATTCATTTACTATACATTAAACATTCACTAACACCACCACAATGACCGCCGTTTAGAACTAAATAGAAGAGACAAATCAGGACAGGGACTTAGGAACAGGTGATGATTGACAGGAGTGAGGGGCGGTGCTTAGGAACAGGTGATGATTGACAGGAGTGAGGGGCGGTGCTAAGGAACAGGTGATGATTGACAGGAGTGAGGGGCGGTGCTAAGGAACAGGTAATGATTGACAGGAGTGAGGGGTGGTGCTTAGGAACAGGTGATGATTGACAGGAGTGAGGGCCGGTGCTTAGGAACAGGTGATGATTGACAGGAGTGAGGGGCGGTGCTTAGGAACAGGTGATGATTGACAGGAGTGAGGGGCGGTGCTTAGGAACAGGTGATGATTGACAGGAGTGAGGGGCGGTGCTTAGGAACAGGTGATGATTGACAGGAGTGAGGGGCGGTGCTTAGGAACAGGTGATGATTGACAGGAGTGAGGGGCGGTGCTTAGGAACAGGTGATGATTGACAGGAGTGAGGGGCGGTGCTAAGGAACAGGTGATGATTGACAGGAGTGAGGGGCGGGGCTAGGGAACATGGCGAGGGAATGAGGAAGTAAAGAAAGGACACGTGGAGGAGTGGGGGAGTGAGGAAGACGAGGAGACCATAAATACCATTTCATTTAAAATATTTCTAAATTTTTTTGACAGCTTACAGTATTATATTTCTAATTCATTCCTTTAAAGTGTTTCTTCCTGTTACTGTATCTGAGTGCGTTGCATTGTTGTTTATATGGTTCTACCTGTGCAGGTAACGTTAATGTGGCATTTGCGGCTTCTCTTGGACAGGATGGACACATAGGGCCCTTTAACACGGAGATCACACTCGTCTACAAAGATGTCTTTGCTAATATAGGAAATGCTTACAACCCAACTACAGGTGGGCATCTATCATCTCAGGCATGTAGGGTGATGTAGTTCATGATGCTAATCTCTCTTCTCCTTCTATTACAGGCATATTTACAGCCCCTGTTAAAGGGGTTTACTATTTTATCATAACAGGACATAATCGGTCAACCAAAGCTATGGGTCTGCGTCTCTTTAAGAACGGACAACAGATGATAACGGTGTATAATCATCCCAGTACTAATAATTATGAGACTGGGACCAATTCGATCTCTCTCAACCTCTATGTTGGAGATCAGGTGTATGTGCGTCTCAGAGTAAACACGTGGGTTTTAGATAATGAAAACGACCACACTACATTTGTTGGACATTTGCTTTTCTCATTGTGAAATTCCAGCCACATGAGCACTGGAAAAAGTTTTAATAGTTAACCTTTTAACTGTTAAATCAGCTGCTAATTGTTGTATTTGGTGATTAGTGAAACCATGATCTGTATGGTATATGAAAAATGTACATAACGTTATAAAAAACATTTTAACTTTAAGAGCATTTGTGTATGAAGCATAAAAGGTTCTTTTAGAATGTACACAATACTTGTGACAACATTTAAGGTCAATAATAAGAGTTGTGCAGAAATAGGGTCTGGATCTTTGAGCTAATACATGAATAAGAGGACAAAATATAAACATAAATGAAATGTGCCATATTTGTCAACTGTGATTTTTTCACAGCAATTTGTCCTCCACATTTACCCATCTGTGCAATTAGAACACACACTAGTGATTACTACGGGGCTGTGGATCACACACACTAGTGATTACTAGGGGGCTGTGGATCACACACACACTAGTGATTACTACGGGGCTGTGGATCACACGTGCCCAGAGCGGTGGGCAGCCCTAGCCCGGCACCCGGGGAGCAGTTGGGGTTAGGTGCCTTGCTCAAGGACACCTCAGTCATGGCCCCAGACCTGGGAATTGAACCCACGACCCTCTGGTCACAAGACCAGTTCACTACCACAGGACCATGACTGCCCCATGACCATGACTATATTTATTATAATATAAAATATTCCTGCGATAACTGTGGGAAAGGCAACAAGATTCACAGCGTTCCCGTTGGCATGGTAATAAAATGCTGTATGTCACCACAGAATAGCATGTGTGTGGACTTCCAGAAGCATTCATAGATTGTACATCGAGGGGTTTTGTCTGACTTTTGAAGAAGATTAAGAAATATTTAAAGTGATTGGCTGAAAGATGTGTCCATCTAATCTCATGTCATCTGTGACAGGACAGAACACTGACCATGAGGCGGGTGCACAGACACATTTTGATAACATAAGTATGCCAAACGCTGTCTCTGGAAATAATTACAGATAACAGTAGACAGACAAACTGCCTGGTATGGAGTGTCACATTTTAGTTGGACAAAGGTGCGGCTGACGGTGGGTATGTGGGGCTGGGGTGCAGGTCGTGTTTGAGTACGTGGGGCTGCGGTGGAGGGTGTGTTTGGGCATGTGGAGATTGAGAAGGCAGGGGGTTTCATCAGCCCTCTAGTTGATACCGATACCCTGGCTATAATCACATGGGAAATTCGATTTGGATCTTGAACAGGAATCTGTCTGTAGTCTCTGAGAACAAAATGGCTTCTCCTCACTTTGACGTCACATGATGGTAAGCAATATAACCGCCATAAAACACCTCTGTGAGTGTGACCCGTAGAATATATCTGTAGAATTTCACACCTGTGTGTGTGACCCATAGGATATACTGTATCTATAGAATTTCACACCTCTGTATGTGTGACTCATACAATATATTGAGAATTTCACACCTCTGTCTGTGACTTATACCATATATCTGTACAATTTTACACCTCTGTGTGTGTGTGTGTGTGTGTGTGTGTGTGTGTGTGTGTGTGTGTGTGTGTGTGTGTGTGTGTGTGTGTGTGTGTGTGTGTGTGTGCGTGCGTGTGTGTGTGTGAAATTGTGACACTGGTGGCAAGGAGGGAGTGAAAGTGAATTTTTATTTCTGGAGATCAAAAAGCAGACATTGCGGTGGTAATAGCTCCCACAGTTACCCCACTGACCAGCCAGCATTCTGAGTGAACAGAATTTCTACGGTGGCCTCTAAGTGCAAAATACTTTAATATAACAAAAGAGCAACATCAAGTCAGTAAATCTAACAGCAAATGGGAAAACGCTACAACAAAATTCATCAACAAAATCACAAAAAAGCAAAAATATAAAACACAACGACAAATGTGAAAAGAACAAATACATCAGCGTCGATTACACACGGAAGGGGCGGGTCCTTAGTGGCTATCGCACGCACGATCCTCATTGGCTGCAGCGTTTCTTAGACTGAGAGTCTGAAGAAGCAGATCTTCTGAAGGATTACACTAATAAAGACATATTCGCCAAAACATATCCACTGACTATAAATCACGCTTTTTTTTCTCAAGGCCATTTACATATGATATGATTTTGCATATGCTGTGAACTATGCATGGCATTAATATGAGAATGTGCGTGCTGAAAAGATGCCTCTGGTATGCTGGGTTATTCAGAAGGAAAAGTGAGTCTTCGCAGGCAGATGTCAGAAAGGCTACGCTGTCAGAGCTGTGTAGGCCGGGGTGATTATTTGTGTACTGAACGATGTAGCAAGTGCTTCAACACAGGCGTGATGTGCCAGTCGCACGTGAGGGTTTCTCCAACAGCGCGGGGTATGGAGCTGAGGGCACGTTGCAGATATCTGACACGCACCTACCCCTACAAATATAACTACCCCTACACCTGCACCTACCCCTACACCTGCACAACCAACCTATGTTTGGTATGACAAACTAAAACCTGTTGCATTATTATCAATGGCACAAAGCCACATGATTTTAGAAGAATTCTTGAAGAATTATTTGGCTTACTGGTGAACCTGCCAATAACACACATTGTTGCTCGTACACTACTCACAAAAAGTTAGAGAGATATTTGACTTTTGGGTGAAATATATGAAAAACATAAAACATTAATGCTACAGCGATATTCCATCATGAAAGTATGGTATTTAAGTAGAAGCATGCAATAGTGATTTCCTCACCTCAAAATGTACTGATATACCCCAACAAAAATGTCAATGTCTCAATAACTTGTCATGTGACCTTGAGCATCAAGTATACAGCTTGACTACGACGTATCACGCTCTTCACAAGTCGACTTATTGTCTGCTGAGTCATGGCGTCCTCTCTTCTTGAAGGACCCTCATGTCATTGAGGGTTCATGAGCTGGAGTAGATCATCCATGAAGAGGAAATGAGGCCTGTGTGGTTCATGTAGTCACAATGACTGGATGAATTATGTTGTTCAAGTAGTGTGGGCTTGTCACAAAATGTGAGGCAGTTCTGTATTAACTAGATATACCTGCTCACACTAGAGGGATATTTGGGGCTTCGAAAAAAAGCCCCAAATATCGCAAAAAGATTTTTACGCTAGGAGTAGGTGGAAAAGTTAGACTATCGCATCGCCAAAATTCGAAAAAACTGGATGGAAAAGGGTTTTTCGCATAAACGATGACGTATCATACCTCAAGTCATGTGGTTCTGTACATGATCGCGATGTAAAGATGGCAAATGCATGCAAAAACAGTTCTGGAGAGAGCAAAAATTGAATTTAACTTCTCCATGTATAGAAAAGAAAAAAAAAATGTTTCAAAACCTCAACGTGCAAAAATGCGTAACTGCCAGATGGACGTAAAACCACTATTGTTTTGGCGTCCTCTCACGTGATCTAAAGTTTATTCGCATAACTGTAATGAATGGAAGCAAGGCTTAATTCGCATTTTTTTCTGCCGAAACTTGGAAATTGCGCATTATTTTTTCGAAAGGTTTGGATGGAAACCCGGCTACTGTAACACCTTCACCAAAAGGCTTGTTTGGTTAGAATAGTGGCTGATGTCGTTAGCAGCCATCATTCCTGCTCAGTGTGAATAGACGTTCATCAGTGAACAGCACCAAAGCTCACTGGACCCTTGTCTAAATGCTCCCTGGCCTGTGCCTGGTGGTGTGGTCAGGTATCCATGCAAGTCTAGCACACAAACCACTCATATAAACGATTTTGAATGGTCTGAAATTACACTTTGGTGCCTCTCACCTCTCTTAAATGTGCCTGGAGTTGTGCGGTGGTCATCATCTGGTTCCACAGGGCACTGTTCACAGAGATTCCAATCTCTCTGTATTTCTATTGCAACCTTCTGATGACACTTTGTGACAGTCTAAGCTCAATGGCGACTTCTGTTTGAGAATGCCCTGTTCGAAGTCTCGCAATGGTGAAGTACTGTTGATCAATTGTTGTCTTGGTCTCATGATGCCAAAATGTGAATAGGAGGACTGTTGAAATATCAATTCTAATTGAACCAGGAAATGTATTGGTCAATTCATGGATCACACCTGTTGGGATTTTTGCCGTTAAGCACCTTGTTACAGACAGCACATTGTACAGAAAGTTCTTAAACATTGTACAGTTGTACATGTTCATTCAAAAGTTTAGAGGTCACATAAAGTTCACCTGTAAAGAAATTTAGAAAGAAATTTCGACCAGAAAACGAAATATCCCAAACTTTTTGCGAGTCTTGTGGTTTTCAAAAAAGTGGTTTCATTTTTTTTTGTTTTCTCAAATGTGTTCAGAGCAGTGGCACGGTCTCCATGGAGGTTTGTTTTAACCTCACAAAGCATTTTAATATGGAGCATTTCCCCCTAGTGGTTCATAAGACGAAGAATCCCCAGTCAATGGAAGCTTTAGTAAATGGCCTTGAACAATATTGTGAATGTGAACCTGCTTTAAATGGAGACCATGTACGGTATGAGAGAGAGGACCAGGAAGCAGTCAAACCGATGGATCAAGGCATCTGCAGGGTGGAGATAAGGGATAATGTTGCAGTTGTTTCAGTGCCTGAATCCTGCACCTACACCTTTTAGCCATCACACCCTTTGGTTACGAACCTATATACCATTTCCAGTAAATATTCATGAGTCTAAGGTTTCATGTAGTCGCTCTGAGGACATATCCAGTTGTTGGTAAACTGTTAAAAACAGTAGCAAAGAACTCTGGGCTATGTGACATGAATGAATACTAATTTCAAGAATGCGTGACTAGCATATGTCTGCACAGCTCACAAGTTCAGCACCATATCTTAATCAGTATTGAGTTAATACCATTAGCTCAGAGACTCCTACTGTTTTATACATGGAGATGAGGCTATAGTCAGATTTTGTAAGATGTAGTCTTTTCTAACATTCTTGTTTGTGTGTCTTTCTGTGGGTTAGCTATCAGATGAGTCATGGCTGTATACCATCGACGCTCCCTCACAGACCCAACCCATCCAATAACATGGATCCAAATAAGAGGTGCCTTCCTTCATCAAGGGTGTTGCTATCCCCACTTTCCATTCTGTGCATAGCCTCACCCTCAACCTCACCCTCAACCTCACCCTCACCATCAACCTCACCCTCAATCTCACCCTCAACCTCACCCTCAATCTCAACCTCACCCTCAATCTCACCCTCAACCTCACCATCAACCTCACCCTCAATCTCAACCTCACCCTCAATCTCACCCTCAATCTCAACCTCACCCTCAATCTCACCCTCAACCTCACGCTCACCCTCACCATCAACCTCACCCTCAATCTCAACCTCACCCTCAACCTCACCATCAACCTCACCCTCAACCTCACCATCAACCTCACCCTCAAGCTCACTGTGATGCGGTCGGAAGATCCGACTCATCACCAACCGCAGGGTACCAACCCAGAGACAAGTAATGACGATCTTTTATATTATTATGGACTACAGTTTGATATGCATGGGTATTGAATGTATGATGACAGCCGTCGAATGTGTGGAGCGTATGTGTGATTGTTGTGTGAAGCTGCTGTGATTTTAGATTACCGGAGTCGGGAGAGAGGAGGCGTGACCCGCACCTGCTGGGGGAGGAGCCTATGATTTAAAAGGCGTGCAAGAGAACCCGCAGGGGAGGAGCACCCTGGCTATTGCGTTGTGTCAGGCCTGACGCTGTTGACTTTGTAGTTGTTTATAAAGAAAATAAAGTGTGAGAAAAGAAAGAAACGGAGTCCTGAGTCCTCTGAAACTTTATTCCCAAGTGCCTCCATACCACTACTGGCTCACTCTACCACACTCACCCTCACCATCAACCTCACCCTCAACCTCACCTTCAATCTCAACCTCACCCTCAATCTCAACCTCACCCTCAACCTCACCATCAACCTCACCCCCACCCTCAACCTCACCCTCAACCTCACCCTCAATCTCAACCTCACCCTCACCATCAACCCCACCCTCAACCTCACCCTCAACCTCACCCTCACCACCAACCCCACCCCCACCCTCAACCTCACACGCAACCTCAACCTCATCCTCAATTTCAACCTTACCCTCAACCTCACTTTCAACCTCAACCTCACTTTCAATCTCAACCTCACTTTCAATCTCAACCTCACCCTCAATCTCAACCTCACCCTCAACCTCACCATCAACCTCACCCCCACCCTCACCATCAACCTCACCCTCAACCTCACCCTCAATCTCAACCTCACCCCCACCCTCAACCTCACCATCAACCCCACCCCCACCCTCAACCTCACCCTCAATTTCAACCTCAACCTCAACCTCACTTTCAATCTCAACCTCACCCTCAATCTCAACCTCACCCTCACCCCCACCCTCAACCTCACCCTCAACCTCACCAGCATTACAGTTCTCCCTGCTACAGGTGAAGCTCTTAGGCTGACTCAATGAACTTGACTCCGGGCGTAACTGTAGTGAAACAATGTGTGAAACAGTGTGCACAATTTCACAACTGGTTGAATAGAATGGCCCTGCACCTCAAGTGCTTAATTCACTGACCTTCTAAGGGGGTTGTTAAACAACATCTGCAGACTCTATTCTATCCTTCAGTCCAGCGCGTCATAACACGCAGCGAGGTTTTCATGATAGACCAACATCACTCATTGCCAGAGCACTGACTTACTACTACATACTGTATCTCACAACACCATCTTGTTGGTGTTTGTCTAACAAGGACCTTCACATTTCTTTCAGAAGTCAGAAGAGGGAGAACCAGTGTCAGACTCTCTCAACCATGTGGCTTAATGGGTGTTTTGGGAGGTGCAAATGTAGTGTTGGATGGCAGGGGGCTCCATTTCAGCCGCAGAAGGAACCCAACCGCTCATGCCAGGTGGGACCTGGGGGAGAACACAGCCCTCAGGACGGGAAGACGCCAGGTGCCAGACAGATGTTAACAATGAGGATTCATACAGAAAAAGCCACTGGCCATATTGAGAACACATTCAGCACTAGACAATTCCTGTCAGCTTATTAAGCAAAGTCATAAAGATTCAGTTGTGATTACTAATAATCTTACTAATAATACTTTTTTTTACAAAGTATAATGTGTTTAGTGAAATATTTTAAATATTTTACATATGTATGAAGACGTGTATTATTAAATAAGCATTCAGTCCTTCAATTAACGACCTTATTTATACAAATCAGCACACAGACACTTAAATGTGTTGCTCTCAATATGAAAATGCATTTAGGTGACCCATTCCATTAACAATAAAAAACAAAATGTAAATGTGCCATATTTGTCAATTGTGATTTTTTCACCGCAATCAAAATTTGTCCTCTGCTTTTTACCCATCTGTGCAGTTAGAATACACACACTAGTGATTACTAGGGGGCTGTGGTGCACACATGCCCAGAGCGGTGGGCAGCCCTAGCCCAGCACCCGGGGAGCAGTTGGGGTTAGGTGCAGGGCCGGAGTGGGACACTTTTTCAGCCCGGGAGTTTCATGCCCAAATCCGGGCCAAAATTATTTTTCCCTCCCAATCGGCCCAAACTAGAGATTGACATGAGCCAGCCCATCGGGAATCCTCCCGAATCTCCCGATTAGCCACTCCAGCTCTGGTTAGGTGTCTTGCTCAAGGGCAACTCAGTCATCGCCCCAGACCTGGGAATTGAACCCACAACCCTCCAGTCACAAGACCAGTTCACTACCACCAGACCATGACTGCCCCAACACTGCCCCAACAAAACAACATAATTTCAGCATTAGCAAATTTGCCAATTCAGCTATTCAGTAATTCATTGTAATTTCACATCATGACTTTTTCCAACTTCAGCATATACAATACAGATTCAATTTGCATTCACAGAGCACTTCCCCCATGTTTCTGTTGACAAAGTAGTTGTAAGCATACACAACTGTGCAGCTCTGCTCTGGTGTAAACACACACTCACATATCCACAGTGTGGTTGAACACACCAAGGTGTGTGACTTCAGATATATAGATGACATAGTTTAATGTGTCCCTCTCTTTCCCCCTTGCATCAAAGTCAGTGAACTCATAGTTGTCCATTTGCCACTGTTTCTAATTATTTTCACCCATACAGAACTCAACCAGCTGGAGCACAACATGGGCAAAAATTAGCCAACAGCTAATTAGTTAGTTAGCTAGTTAGCTAGCTAATTTGTCCAGCAAGGCTAGGCAAAAAGCTAGCGCTTGTACCGAGGCTTGTGAGCATGCTATAGAGACAAAAGAACTGGAATAGGGAAACGCGAGACTTTACTTCAGACTTTACTTCAGTACGACCTGTCATAATGGGCATTTATATAAAGGAAAAATGAACAGATGTACAGGTTAGGCTATGCTATCTTTAACTGCCACCTATGTCTGTTTAATTGCACATTGCGGTCAAAGCTGACACAGCCAATTGCCCTTCTATCAGTATTGACCTGCTGTCATACCTAAGAAGTGCTGAGAGTTTTATGCTGTTTTGCTGATACGCACACACACAGAGAAAAATACATAAATATAGAGCTTCTGTATGTCACACTGAAAAAAAGGGGAAAAAAAATCTTGATAATCATGCCAGCTGTTCAAAAACACATCTCTTCCATTTTGAGATGACGGTGTGTTGCAGCTTTTTCTGTTTTCATAATTTCACCAGTTTTTTTTTCTGTGGTGTTTCCAGATGTTTCAGAGTTTTCTTCACAATTAGTTTTGTTTTTATACTTTTGCTGTTACATTGTCTGTGGTGGTTCACATTCGTTGTTGAGTTTTTAGTTGTGTGATTGGTTTGGGGGTTTTTGCTGATAGTGCTACAACAGACTATATTAATGAGACTATGAAATATAAAAAAATGTTAATACACCAGAAACAGATACATCTACGACTTGGCTAAAAAGAGCATTTGGGCATTCTCCTTACAGATAAAGTCACAATCAATTCACAAACAGGGCATTTCTTTCTACTTTAAAACAGAAATGAGGCAGTACACTGTAGGTACCATGCTAAACCAGCAGGTGGCAGTACCACTGGCAACACATGGAACAAGCTTGCTTTGACGGAAGTAAGGGTGTGTCTACAGTTCAGGTATTTAAATACCCTGAACAGCCATTCATTTCTCTCTCTCTGGTTTGACTGACACCGAGGTTAGACCTATTAAAGAGAGGCTCCGCCACTTCTCTCTCTCTGGTTTGACCGACACAGGTTAGACCTATTAAAGAGAGGCTCCGCCACTCCTCTTTCTCCAGTTTTTCTTTACTGAGAGCACGCAAACTTTGATACGACTAACAGCAAACAGCTGAATGTCGTATTACCTCATTAACGAGCCCGAGTTACACCAACCAACCGATCAACGTTACCGTGACGACAGATTCACCGATTTGCTTCAATCAAGCTTGCTAACGCGGCCACACGGACTGAAACAAAGGCGATCAACTCCCTGTTGTTAAACCGTGAACGAGACTCGCGTTCCTGGACGATTCCCCAGCACACCTGGACGACGTCGTTTAATCAACGAGGAGCCTGCGGTGGAAATTCTCTCCTAATTCCAGGAGAATTCAGGGAGGACGACAAAACCCCAAATCCTCAACACGTGAGACTCTTACCGCTGGGCATAGTTCATCAAAGGGCATAGTTATTTGAACTACAGAGTTAACTAAGTTTTTTTTGTTAATACATTCTGAATGTTTGTGTTTAACTTTATTTTCATAAACTTCGTTAAGATTTGTACACACAAGTTCTCCACCTGGCATGCAATCTCCATGTTTTATCTTCTGAATATTTGACAACTTGTAGTTCCCATTCTCAGACACACTACATTAATTTTTAGTTATTAAGCCAGCTCCATTACTCTTTGTTCTGACCACGTTGGAATAAACCAGCTGAGCTCATTAACACAGTCGCGCTGCTCTACTGTTTAAAGTCGGCGCCATTTTAGTTGCTTTGTTCTCCATAGGAGAACTGAGATTACAGCTCCGCCTCCTCCCACGCGCACAAGCGCGTGCACACATTACACTCCTCCCCTTTTTATACACACACACACACACACACTAAGTACCCAGTCTTCACTGTAAATGTACTGATCCATGTTGATGCTCTTTGTGTTTTAGAATAGTTGGTTTTAAATAAATGTATCATTTATTTTCACCAAATTGTCTGTGTTGATGTCATTCAAAAGTGGTTGTTGCCAAAACCTCCAAAGAATTCATTGTTAAATCCTTCAGATACCAAACCATTCATTACCTTTAGTTGATAACTAAACTTGTGGTTCTGGTATAATTAGAATATGAGACTGATTCTAAAATTAATGAGACTGATTAATAATTAAGGTAAAACAAATTATATCTACTTTAAAGGATTAGTAGGTGAAACCCCTACATAATTGGTGCCCCTGCGTGAGGGAGATTTCTGGCTCAACCATATTTGTAATTTCATATCATAGGCTTTCAAGCCATTAGAATAGGACCATCTCCAAATTCGCCAGAAGAGGGCGCCAGAGCGCTTCCCAAGTCTTCCTATAGAGGAAAGCTAATACTTGGTAACTACAGTTTGGTGATACCTTGTTCTAATTTGTTTACCATTTGGTTACTATTCACATTCATTGAGCAATCAACTGAAGATCAGTATATTTATTTCACTCATTTAATTTCTGATTACTTCAATAGTAATTCAGTTGCTTTAACTTGTGTGGCATCCCACTGATTTCCCCTGTACTGCAGAAGTATCAGGATAATTATTTAGCACAGTTATCAGACTTCACTGTTGCAGTCTTTTATCCAGTGTGCTAGTGTTTAGTTGCCTGTACCATAATCATCTTTTGCACACTTCTTTTTACCCCAGTTTCAATTTGGCTTGTCTATCTAGGTATTACCCTTTACCTGCCCACACTTGCCAGACACAGGATCCTGGCACATTAGCTAAGCCAGATTGTACTGAAGCTGACTTGATTTTGTCCCTTTTCTAACTAGTCTATAAGCATACTTGGAGAGACTAACCATGGCTTTCCTAAAGCAGAATACTTGTCCATCTTTGGTTGTTCAGCTCCTTCAGATGCTTGAACCAGGTAGAAAGGATGTTGACACACCTCTAAAGGACTCCTTTGGGGAGATCCCTGCCGTTACAGATATAGTTTTTAAAATGTTCCTTCTATGTCAGCAGCAGGCTAGCCTAGAAGTAGAGGCACTACGTAAGGAAAATAGACTCCTTAAACAGGACACTGCCAAGCTCAGTTCTGAGGTTGAAAGCCTTCGCCACAACCTTCAACTGACCACTCATGCGCTGAATGACGTGCTCACCGAAAGTGAACGTCACACGGGCTTAACAGAAACTGCCCGCCTCCAAAGGGAGAGTGAGCTTGCCTGTGCAAGAGCGCAAGATTTCCTTGCAACTAGTTCTGGCACCTCTAGACCTTCTGCATTAGTTACTGTAGAAAGCCAACATAGACAGCACTCCACAGGTGATGATGCACCTGTTGTACATCCTAAGGCCCCGGCTCCAGTCCCCATGAGTCTTAGACTAGATGCAACTAGTTCTTCCTCAGAGTATCCATATGATACTACTGACGGTTCAGCTTCTGAAGCTCAAAGTGAAGCCTCTGTGGAGAATCACCCTCCAAGAGCAGATGCCCTGTCTGCATCCTCTTGCTACAAGTCAGCAGAGCCCTCTTACTCGTCCCTAGCTTCTGCCCCCTTACTCTTGAGTAACAAAGAGAGTAAAACTAATCCTGCTATGTCTTTTGGCCCTCCTTATTCTCTGCATGATGTCCAGACCAGGGACATCCCATCAGGTACAACAGCTAGGAAGCCTTACTTAAAAGCTGAGCATCATTCCACTGACCCACGCACAGGCTGGCACAGTGACGTACATGTTCCAGCTTCTTCCTCAAGGAGAAATGCAGGTATTTCTCAACTTGAGATGCGCAAAGGCTCACTGTTGCCCCCTAGGGACAGAGAACAAGAAGGTAGAAAGCATGCTGGTGACCATTATCCTCCGCATGATGTCCAGACCAGGGACATCTCATTAGGTACCACAGTTAAGAAGCCTTGTATGAATGCTGAGCATCATTCCACTGACCCACGCACAGGCTGGCACAGTGACGTACATGCTCCAGCTATTTCCTCAAGAGGAAATGCAGAAATTTCCCAACTTGAGATGCACAAAGGCTCACTGTTGCCCCCTATAGACACAGAGCAGGATGGCAGGAGGCATGCTGATGTACACCACTGGCAGAATGTACAGACAAGGGACGTCTCACCAGGTAGAGCAGATAACAGGCCTTACTTAAACGCTGAGCATCATTCCACTGACCCACGCACAGGCTGGCACAGTGACGTACATGCTACAGCTTTTTCCTCAAGGAGAAATACAGATATTTCTCAACTTGAGATGCATAAAGGCTCATTACTGCCACCTAGGCACAGGGAGACAGGAGGCAGTAGGCATCCTATTGACAAAGAGTTACACCACTTGGATAGTGAAGGTCCACCTTCCTATTCTAATAGACATGTCCTTGAACATTTCCCTCGGTTAAAGTTACTAGATTCACTAGTCAAGGACATGGAGCCATTCGACCCAGCAAGGTCAAACTACCATGTTGAAGACTACCTCCAAGTAATTGAGTGTAGCCTCTCGGACTTGCCTTATGCAACAGAACGAGAGAAAGTGAAGCTAATTTGGAAAACCACCTCTAGATCAGTTCACACATTCATAGAGTCACAGCCGTTTTCCATTAGGGACAGTTACACTCAGCTTTGTAAAGCCCTCGCTGAGGAGTATTCCTCTTTCTTTGACGAAGCGTCAGCATTCATGTCGGCCATTAAAATTAAGCACAAGCGTTCAGAGCATCCCAGAGATTACTTTAATCGCTTGAAACAAACATTTTTCCAGGGAAGAAATGGACCCGGTCTCACAGAAGACCGAACCTTCAAATCCCTATTTTTGCACAATCTCCACCCTTGTGTGAGAACCCATGTCTCACTTTTAGCACGCCAGGGTGACCTGTCGATGCGTGAGATCAGAAAGACCACGCAGACAGTTTGGGAGACTGTCGTGCAGCCCAGTATGCCTGAAGGAGACTCCAAAGAGCTCCAAGATCCTCCCTATGCTTTCCCTGTAAATTCAGACACTGTTCTTTCTGCAGGCCCCTCTCACTACTCTCGCCACAGGGACAGAGCCAAGAGGTGGAAAGAGAGGCAGAACCAGTGGAAGGGGGGGACAGCCATAGATAAGGATCAGTCAGTGGACCTCCAGCCTGAGCCAGGAGGAGGTAGAACTGACATTATATGAAGTTACATGTAAACCTTCAGCCTGTAAACATGTAGCTATGTTTCCAGATCTCTAACCCTTTAAAGGGAGATGTTCCTGGCATCATCTCCGCCCACATCTCTGCATTTTCAATGCAGTAGGTTCTCTACTAAGGGGGGTGTACCCGGCGTTACCTCCTAACTTCTACATTTTACCCCTCACACAGATCTTATTCTCTCCTCTACCAGTATAGCAAGTGTGAGATACTTAAATACTTGTCTACCACAGGATAGGATGAGGCATTACACCTCAGTTAAACCCCCATTTACATTTTACTAGATCTCACAAGAAGCCACACTCTAACTGGACATTAACCCAAATGTTTTAGTCCAGCAAGATCTTTCCTTTAAAGCATTGTTAGGTTTGTTCCAGCCAACAGACTAACACCAACATGTGCTAACTCCACACCTTTCTCCATGCCTGATGTATTTCCTCTTTTCCATCAAAGGCATTTAATCCTGCATGTGACCTTGTTTTCTTATTGTAAAGCCAAGAGAAATCTAAGCCATGCATTAGTATCCTTTCATTGTTTTTCTTGATTTGGTTAACCTTAGTTACTGTTCAAGAACTGCCCAGTAGTGAACTTGTTGCCCAGATGTGTCTCTACAGCGTCTCCCAGCCATCTCATGGATTATGCTATGAGTGGGAAGGACAACTTGACTCATGGAATTGATCACCTTCCAGTGGATGCTACAGGGAACATGGACTGCATGGATAACCTTTTGTGCTCTTCAGGACTGTGACATCAGCCCCAGTCTGAAGACCAAGGGGGGAATGTAGGTACCATGCTAAACCAGCAGGTGGCAGTACCACTGGCAACACATGGAACAAGCTTGCTTTGACGGAAGGGTGTGTCTACAGTTCAGGTATTTAAATACCCTGAACAGCCATTCATTTCTCTCTCTCTGGTTTGACTGACACAGGTTAGACCTATTAAAGAGAGGCTCCGCCACTTCTCTCTCTCTGGTTTGACCGACACAGGTTAGACCTATTAAAGAGAGGCTCCGCCACTCCTCTTTCTCCAGTTTTTCTTTACTGAGAGCACGCAAACTTTGATACGACTAACAGCAAACAGCTGAATGTCGTATTACCTCATTAACGAGCCCGAGTTACACCAACCAACCGATCAACGTTACCGTGACGACAGATTCACCGATTTGCTTCAATCAAGCTTGCTAACGCGGCCACACGGACTGAAACAAAGGCGATCAACTCCCTGTTGTTAAACCGTGAACGAGACTCGCGTTCCTGGACGATTCCCCAGCACACCTGGACGACGTCGTTTAATCAACGAGGAGCCTGCGGTGGAAATTCTCTCCTAATTCCAGGAGAATTCAGGGAGGACGACAAAACCCCAAATCCTCAACACGTGAGACTCTTACCGCTGGGCATAGTTCATCAAAGGGCATAGTTATTTGAACTACAGAGTTAACTAAGTTTTTTTTGTTAATACATTCTGAATGTTTGTGTTTAACTTTATTTTCATAAACTTCGTTAAGATTTGTACACACAAGTTCTCCACCTGGCATGCAATCTCCATGTTTTATCTTCTGAATATTTGACAACTTGTAGTTCCCATTCTCAGACACACTACATTAATTTTTAGTTATTAAGCCAGCTCCATTACTCTTTGTTCTGACCACGTTGGAATAAACCAGCTGAGCTCATTAACACAGTCGCGCTGCTCTACTGTTTAAAGTCGGCGCCATTTTAGTTGCTTTGTTCTCCATAGGAGAACTGAGATTACAGCTCCGCCTCCTCCCACGCGCACAAGCGCGTGCACACATTACACTCCTCCCCTTTTTATACACACACACACACACACTAAGTACCCAGTCTTCACTGTAAATGTACTGATCCATGTTGATGCTCTTTGTGTTTTAGAATAGTTGGTTTTAAATAAATGTATCATTTATTTTCACCAAATTGTCTGTGTTGATGTCATTCAAAAGTGGTTGTTGCCAAAACCTCCAAAGAATTCATTGTTAAATCCTTCAGATACCAAACCATTCATTACCTTTAGTTGATAACTAAACTTGTGGTTCTGGTATAATTAGAATATGAGACTGATTCTAAAATTAATGAGACTGATTAATAATTAAGGTAAAACAAATTATATCTACTTTAAAGGATTAGTAGGTGAAACCCCTACATAATTGGTGCCCCTGCGTGAGGGAGATTTCTGGCTCAACCATATTTGTAATTTCATATCATAGGCTTTCAAGCCATTAGAATAGGACCATCTCCAAATTCGCCAGAAGAGGGCGCCAGAGCGCTTCCCAAGTCTTCCTATAGAGGAAAGCTAATACTTGGTAACTACAGTTTGGTGATACCTTGTTCTAATTTGTTTACCATTTGGTTACTATTCACATTCATTGAGCAATCAACTGAAGATCAGTATATTTATTTCACTCATTTAATTTCTGATTACTTCAATAGTAATTCAGTTGCTTTAACTTGTGTGGCATCCCACTGATTTCCCCTGTACTGCAGAAGTATCAGGATAATTATTTAGCACAGTTATCAGACTTCACTGTTGCAGTCTTTTATCCAGTGTGCTAGTGTTTAGTTGCCTGTACCATAATCATCTTTTGCACACTTCTTTTTACCCCAGTTTCAATTTGGCTTGTCTATCTAGGTATTACCCTTTACCTGCCCACACTTGCCAGACACAGGATCCTGGCACATTAGCTAAGCCAGATTGTACTGAAGCTGACTTGATTTTGTCCCTTTTCTAACTAGTCTATAAGCATACTTGGAGAGACTAACCATGGCTTTCCTAAAGCAGAATACTTGTCCATCTTTGGTTGTTCAGCTCCTTCAGATGCTTGAACCAGGTAGAAAGGATGTTGACACACCTCTAAAGGACTCCTTTGGGGAGATCCCTGCCGTTACAGATATAGTTTTTAAAATGTTCCTTCTATGTCAGCAGCAGGCTAGCCTAGAAGTAGAGGCACTACGTAAGGAAAATAGACTCCTTAAACAGGACACTGCCAAGCTCAGTTCTGAGGTTGAAAGCCTTCGCCACAACCTTCAACTGACCACTCATGCGCTGAATGACGTGCTCACCGAAAGTGAACGTCACACGGGCTTAACAGAAACTGCCCGCCTCCAAAGGGAGAGTGAGCTTGCCTGTGCAAGAGCGCAAGATTTCCTTGCAACTAGTTCTGGCACCTCTAGACCTTCTGCATTAGTTACTGTAGAAAGCCAACATAGACAGCACTCCACAGGTGATGATGCACCTGTTGTACATCCTAAGGCCCCGGCTCCAGTCCCCATGAGTCTTAGACTAGATGCAACTAGTTCTTCCTCAGAGTATCCATATGATACTACTGACGGTTCAGCTTCTGAAGCTCAAAGTGAAGCCTCTGTGGAGAATCACCCTCCAAGAGCAGATGCCCTGTCTGCATCCTCTTGCTACAAGTCAGCAGAGCCCTCTTACTCGTCCCTAGCTTCTGCCCCCTTACTCTTGAGTAACAAAGAGAGTAAAACTAATCCTGCTATGTCTTTTGGCCCTCCTTATTCTCTGCATGATGTCCAGACCAGGGACATCCCATCAGGTACAACAGCTAGGAAGCCTTACTTAAAAGCTGAGCATCATTCCACTGACCCACGCACAGGCTGGCACAGTGACGTACATGTTCCAGCTTCTTCCTCAAGGAGAAATGCAGGTATTTCTCAACTTGAGATGCGCAAAGGCTCACTGTTGCCCCCTAGGGACAGAGAACAAGAAGGTAGAAAGCATGCTGGTGACCATTATCCTCCGCATGATGTCCAGACCAGGGACATCTCATTAGGTACCACAGTTAAGAAGCCTTGTATGAATGCTGAGCATCATTCCACTGACCCACGCACAGGCTGGCACAGTGACGTACATGCTCCAGCTATTTCCTCAAGAGGAAATGCAGAAATTTCCCAACTTGAGATGCACAAAGGCTCACTGTTGCCCCCTATAGACACAGAGCAGGATGGCAGGAGGCATGCTGATGTACACCACTGGCAGAATGTACAGACAAGGGACGTCTCACCAGGTAGAGCAGATAACAGGCCTTACTTAAACGCTGAGCATCATTCCACTGACCCACGCACAGGCTGGCACAGTGACGTACATGCTACAGCTTTTTCCTCAAGGAGAAATACAGATATTTCTCAACTTGAGATGCATAAAGGCTCATTACTGCCACCTAGGCACAGGGAGACAGGAGGCAGTAGGCATCCTATTGACAAAGAGTTACACCACTTGGATAGTGAAGGTCCACCTTCCTATTCTAATAGACATGTCCTTGAACATTTCCCTCGGTTAAAGTTACTAGATTCACTAGTCAAGGACATGGAGCCATTCGACCCAGCAAGGTCAAACTACCATGTTGAAGACTACCTCCAAGTAATTGAGTGTAGCCTCTCGGACTTGCCTTATGCAACAGAACGAGAGAAAGTGAAGCTAATTTGGAAAACCACCTCTAGATCAGTTCACACATTCATAGAGTCACAGCCGTTTTCCATTAGGGACAGTTACACTCAGCTTTGTAAAGCCCTCGCTGAGGAGTATTCCTCTTTCTTTGACGAAGCGTCAGCATTCATGTCGGCCATTAAAATTAAGCACAAGCGTTCAGAGCATCCCAGAGATTACTTTAATCGCTTGAAACAAACATTTTTCCAGGGAAGAAATGGACCCGGTCTCACAGAAGACCGAACCTTCAAATCCCTATTTTTGCACAATCTCCACCCTTGTGTGAGAACCCATGTCTCACTTTTAGCACGCCAGGGTGACCTGTCGATGCGTGAGATCAGAAAGACCACGCAGACAGTTTGGGAGACTGTCGTGCAGCCCAGTATGCCTGAAGGAGACTCCAAAGAGCTCCAAGATCCTCCCTATGCTTTCCCTGTAAATTCAGACACTGTTCTTTCTGCAGGCCCCTCTCACTACTCTCGCCACAGGGACAGAGCCAAGAGGTGGAAAGAGAGGCAGAACCAGTGGAAGGGGGGGACAGCCATAGATAAGGATCAGTCAGTGGACCTCCAGCCTGAGCCAGGAGGAGGTAGAACTGACATTATATGAAGTTACATGTAAACCTTCAGCCTGTAAACATGTAGCTATGTTTCCAGATCTCTAACCCTTTAAAGGGAGATGTTCCTGGCATCATCTCCGCCCACATCTCTGCATTTTCAATGCAGTAGGTTCTCTACTAAGGGGGGTGTACCCGGCGTTACCTCCTAACTTCTACATTTTACCCCTCACACAGATCTTATTCTCTCCTCTACCAGTATAGCAAGTGTGAGATACTTAAATACTTGTCTACCACAGGATAGGATGAGGCATTACACCTCAGTTAAACCCCCATTTACATTTTACTAGATCTCACAAGAAGCCACACTCTAACTGGACATTAACCCAAATGTTTTAGTCCAGCAAGATCTTTCCTTTAAAGCATTGTTAGGTTTGTTCCAGCCAACAGACTAACACCAACATGTGCTAACTCCACACCTTTCTCCATGCCTGATGTATTTCCTCTTTTCCATCAAAGGCATTTAATCCTGCATGTGACCTTGTTTTCTTATTGTAAAGCCAAGAGAAATCTAAGCCATGCATTAGTATCCTTTCATTGTTTTTCTTGATTTGGTTAACCTTAGTTACTGTTCAAGAACTGCCCAGTAGTGAACTTGTTGCCCAGATGTGTCTCTACAGCGTCTCCCAGCCATCTCATGGATTATGCTATGAGTGGGAAGGACAACTTGACTCATGGAATTGATCACCTTCCAGTGGATGCTACAGGGAACATGGACTGCATGGATAACCTTTTGTGCTCTTCAGGACTGTGACATCAGCCCCAGTCTGAAGACCAAGGGGGGAATGTAGGTACCATGCTAAACCAGCAGGTGGCAGTACCACTGGCAACACATGGAACAAGCTTGCTTTGACGGAAGTAAGGGTGTGTCTACAGTTCAGGTATTTAAATACCCTGAACAGCCATTCATTTCTCTCTCTCTGGTTTGACTGACACCGAGGTTAGACCTATTAAAGAGAGGCTCCGCCACTTCTCTCTCTCTGGTTTGACCGACACAGGTTAGACCTATTAAAGAGAGGCTCCGCCACTCCTCTTTCTCCAGTTTTTCTTTACTGAGAGCACGCAAACTTTGATACGACTAACAGCAAACAGCTGAATGTCGTATTACCTCATTAACGAGCCCGAGTTACACCAACCAACCGATCAACGTTACCGTGACGACAGATTCACCGATTTGCTTCAATCAAGCTTGCTAACGCGGCCACACGGACTGAAACAAAGGCGATCAACTCCCTGTTGTTAAACCGTGAACGAGACTCGCGTTCCTGGACGATTCCCCAGCACACCTGGACGACGTCGTTTAATCAACGAGGAGCCTGCGGTGGAAATTCTCTCCTAATTCCAGGAGAATTCAGGGAGGACGACAAAACCCCAAATCCTCAACACGTGAGACTCTTACCGCTGGGCATAGTTCATCAAAGGGCATAGTTATTTGAACTACAGAGTTAACTAAGTTTTTTTTGTTAATACATTCTGAATGTTTGTGTTTAACTTTATTTTCATAAACTTCGTTAAGATTTGTACACACAAGTTCTCCACCTGGCATGCAATCTCCATGTTTTATCTTCTGAATATTTGACAACTTGTAGTTCCCATTCTCAGACACACTACATTAATTTTTAGTTATTAAGCCAGCTCCATTACTCTTTGTTCTGACCACGTTGGAATAAACCAGCTGAGCTCATTAACACAGTCGCGCTGCTCTACTGTTTAAAGTCGGCGCCATTTTAGTTGCTTTGTTCTCCATAGGAGAACTGAGATTACAGCTCCGCCTCCTCCCACGCGCACAAGCGCGTGCACACATTACACTCCTCCCCTTTTTATACACACACACACACACACACTAAGTACCCAGTCTTCACTGTAAATGTACTGATCCATGTTGATGCTCTTTGTGTTTTAGAATAGTTGGTTTTAAATAAATGTATCATTTATTTTCACCAAATTGTCTGTGTTGATGTCATTCAAAAGTGGTTGTTGCCAAAACCTCCAAAGAATTCATTGTTAAATCCTTCAGATACCAAACCATTCATTACCTTTAGTTGATAACTAAACTTGTGGTTCTGGTATAATTAGAATATGAGACTGATTCTAAAATTAATGAGACTGATTAATAATTAAGGTAAAACAAATTATATCTACTTTAAAGGATTAGTAGGTGAAACCCCTACAACACTGAAGAATAAATGAAAGAATAAATGGGAAAATGAAAAGATGATGAAAAGATGTCATCTTTCCTTAGGCACCTTCTCCGTGCGACAGCTCTCTAGGACCCTGCTTTGCTGAGGTCCCATATTTGTGATTCGCAAAAGATCTGTATGAAATGTTGTTTTCTGCATATTGCACATGACCAAAAAGCAATTTCAAATAATAGCTGTGCATACCATATCATGCACTATATGGAGGGGGCCTATCAAATGGCTCATGATAGCTTCATTAGTGTTAGTTTAATGAATTAGTTTAATAACATCCGCATGAACAGTTAAAGAGCACATTCATGAGGGGTCCAAAGTAGGCAACTCTTCGCAGTTGTTTATAATTTTCTGTAGTTTTATAACTCCATTTTTTAAACACTTTGACAATGAAATGTGACACAGAAACAGAGTATGAGGTACATTTTTGTGGCAGCCATATATATAGCAGTTCATTAACAGTTTACAATTTCAGCTTCTGCAAAATGATCAGTAAATAAAGTCCATGTTCCTGAAACTCTGTAAGAGTGATGCAAAGATGGCAACTGCATAAAAATCATTCAGACACTCGCTGTCCGACAGCCTCCGATTCAGACTCTACATCTACACGTGAGAGACCACGTCTACTTATGTCTGTGTACAGCATCCACTCAAAATACATACACTAAAAATAATGGAGCATATAAGAGTTTGTGACTTCTTATGCATAATTATTTGCTAGTCTCTATTCATTCTACCAACACCTTTTTTTTGACAGGAACGTCAATTAACCTTTGTGCCTATCACAACACTGCGATATTCATGATAAACTTAATTATGTGCAATATCCTCCTTGTCCAATAAGTTTCACATATATGATGAATATTATCAGTTAATGACAGGATTATCTGAGCTCTCTGTTACAACAAAAACGATGTAATTATTTCATGATGTGCAGTAACGCCGTGTGAGTGGCCAAGGGAGAAAAAAGGAAGCAAAACTAATTAACTCCTGTTATTGTGTGCAAACCATTCATTGTGATAAATCCTGAGCTTGCACATCACAAAACACAGAGCAACTGGAAGAAAAGGCTTAGTTCAGCTTTGCGTCGACTCAGACTGAGATTGCTACATTCATCCTCATTTCTCCCCATGCCCAAAATGAAGACATATTTTGCAGGCTTGTGTGTCTTTTTAATGTTCATTGCAGCTGGTAAATTAATTTAGCGTGGTATAAAGAGCCACCAGGATATGAGGAAAATAGATGATGTCTTTGAAGGCTTCAGGTTCAGGTATTGCTCCTAATCACCGAGTGCATCCGCGTCTTGATCAGCAGCCTCGTCCTCCAGGCTATGCTGAGCTGCAAAACACACAACAATTTCATCCTTTATGGCACACGGATATTTAGAAAACCGCCTGAAGGCTGCGGAAGCCATTGCTGGAAAGAGGGTCTCTGAGTGAAGCCCCTGATCTAACGACGCTTCACCCACGTACCGCATATAGATTGCTCCAGTGGCTGAATCCGTGCCCGCCTACAGAGCGCACTTGGAAGGTATAATCGGTGCCCCGTGTGAGGCGGCCTGTCTGGAAGCAGCAGGTCTTCAGCCCTTCCACCAACACACGCTGCCCCCTGCTGGCCTCAGAGCTGCGGGAGTCCTGGAACTGGATGTCAAAAGACTCTACTTCTTCTCCCACTGGAACCATCCAGAAAACCTAGAGTGTGTAAACTGGATCATTATGCAAACAATCACCTCCCTCAACTGTTCTTGTGTCATTTACCGTCATGCAGGAATGGGAACGCAACTGTCCAGAGCCCAAAGGCATACATCTGAAATTAATCTGTTCAACACAGTTCTAAATTGAATTAATCAGAGATGAATAAAAAATATTGTGAGATAATATTAAAACAGGCCAAAACATGTCAGAACCTACGCTCACTGGAGATACTTACCTTCATATTGCTTCCTTTCGATTCATGTTGGTAAATGGCATACACTGGTTTTGCAGTGTATAACTGCATCTACCTCCTGCAGAGGAGATCCTCTGCTCCTCCCTCTGCCCACCCTGAGTGGGCGAAGCTGGGAAGAGAAGAGAAAGGAAGGTGTTTTTCCAGGAGCCTTGTCAGGCCTTTCAATAGGCCATGGAAGTCCAGGACTACGTCTGGGAGAGACACTGTTCAGACACCTTCACCTTCACAAATTCTCCATGGTCCCATTTAGAAGCCTGCCACGGTTGTTCTGCTCCTTTTCGGCCTCTTCTGAGACCAGCAGGAGGCCGTCCAAGGACATAAGCTCAGCCTCACCTTCCACAAAGGCCTCACCCTCACACTGGGACCTGCGTACCTGGTGCTGGTACCATAGCTGCTTATCCTCAGCCCTCAACAGGTGGGGCATGTGGGGAGGTGGGCCGGGTCCACCATGCAGGCCCTGCAGATGCTGTGGCCGCATGGCTGAGTCACGGTTCCACTGGGAGTCTCGCTGGAAAAGCAGCACGACGGGTGGGAGACTATGGCCAAGGTGACTTTGTCGAATTCCTCCTGGTCAAAAGCTACCATTATCCTAAATCTCCAGGGCAAACTGTGAAGAGAATGTACACAGATCAAAGTCTTGGATGTATGAAATGTAAATAGACATTGACATGAGCTACTAACACAAACTCCAGTGCTTCAGTGGCTCTTTATCTGTGTCCTTGTTCAGTTCTCTCAGCAAAGTGTAAAATGTTAAATCAATATTTTTCATCAAGTATAACCCAGTAAATTGTTTCCAGAAATAGCAACTCCTCATTCAAAGCAGTACAGTGTCAACTCTCCCTGTATGCTCTCTCCCCACCTTAGTGAGTATCTGTAGTGTGTCCTAGCACTGCTGTGACATCCCCACCTCTGTATCACCAGAGGTGGTCGCTGTGGGCCTCCCCAAGAGGGCGCTGATGCAGGAATCTGGCATGGACATTGTAGGGCAACCCACGTCAATGTGATAAGTGTGCTGTGGTGATTATCCAATGCAGACGTGCAGTGATGGAACATGCAACTATGAGCTTCATGACCTCATCATCAGCTCTGTCACAATGGGTTTCAAGACCTCATAATCAGCTCTGTCACAATGGACTTCATGACCTCATCAGCTCTGTCACAATGGGCTTCATGGCCTCATCATCAGCTCTGTCACAATGGGCTTCATGACCTTATCATCAGCTTTGTCATAATGGGCTTCATGACCTCATCATCAGCTCTGTCACAATGGACTTCATGACCTCATCATCAGCTCTGTCACAATGGACTTCATGACCTCGTCATCAGCTCTGTCACAATGGACTTCATGACCTCATCAGCTCTGTCACAATGGGCTTCATGACCTCATCATCAGCTCTGTCACAATGCGCTTCATGACCTCATCATCAGCTCTGTCACAATGAGCTTCATGACCTCATCATCAGCTCTGTCACAATGGACTTCATGACCTCATCATCAGCTCTGTCACAATCCCTGATATCAAATTCAATGTGGCCAGATCTGGGTCATACTGGACATTCACTTGCGACCCACATACCACATGGAATGATGGAACTCAACTGGGCTACAGCCGCAACAGAGGCACATCTGAGCTGCACTTGCACCGCTAATACCAGAACTGGTCCTCAATTCAACCAGAAGTAAAACCACTGGCCCATTTCTGTGCCATACATGACGCAAATCAAAATGTAAGCAATGTCTCTCCCAATACAAATAATCTGTTTAAATCTTATGAATCATTGTTACTTGATCTTTTTGAATCCATCAAATTCAATAAATTCCTTTTTACTTTTCATTTAATCAACATGTTACTTTTATTTAGTAATAATTCTTAATATTTTGAAAAATTAAGCACTTTTCATACCTGCAAAAGGCAACATTTAAATTCAAGTATTAAAAATTCAACATTAAAATTTTCAAGGAAGGGTGGCACGGTGGTGTGGTGGTTAGCGCTGTCGCCTCACAGCAAGGCGATCTGGGCTGCTCTGTGTGGAGTTTGCATGTTCTCCCTGTGCCTGTGTGGGTTTTCTCCGGGTACTCCGGTTTCCTCCCACGGTCCAAAGACATGCGTGTTAGGTTGGTTGGTCACTCTAAATTGTCCGTAGGTGTGCGTGCGTGCGTGTGTGTTGGCTGTGTGGTGGACTGGCGACCTGCCCATGGTGTACCCTGCCTTCGCCCGGAGATGCTGGGATTGGCTCCAGCCCCCCCGTGACCCCGACTAGCGGGATTAAGCGATTCAGATAATGGATGGATGGATGAATGAATTTTCAAGGATTTCAAGCACACATACAAACTAAGTTAGCTGATGCTAGCTGTTAGAAAGCTAGTCTGTGCTAATGCAGAGAACAAAACATAGAAAACGATACATGCACTTTTTTTATCGTAACTCCTGAACTCCTCTAAATGGTCAAATTCAATTGTAAATATTTTTATGTAGCCATATTTTTATTGACACTATAACTATGTTATGTTTTATGTCACGGACGTAATTTTGGGGGGGGGGGACGAAATAGCGACGAATCCATGTCCCCCCCACTTTTGAAATCAAAATTACGTCCATGTTTTATGTTACTACTACTACTACTAATAATAAAAAATATTATTATTGTAATAATATCAATAACAGCTATAGCATTAGTACAGAAAATTATATATTTAATTATATATTTATTTAAATACAATATATTTTCCATTTTTAGCATTTTATTTTGTGGGTTGCAATGTTAATATGTAAAATGCAGTTTGCCAGTGCCAGCGATGAGCCGGCAAATGACACACATTGCCAAAAGTGGCCACACCCACATGTTGTCTGAGGTGTGCAGTGTCAGAACAAGCAACAATGGGTTTCATGACCTCATAATCAGCTATGTCACAATGGGCCTTATATCATTAACCTTACTGGTCTAGTTGAACGACAACAAGTGTATGATAACGTGACTTTTAGATTTTTAGACACAATCTAATTGGACATCTCTGCATTCACAATGGAAGGAGACACTCGCACTCATTCTAAGGAAAGTCTTTATTGGTCATTGTACAGAAGGTGCGGCAGTGACCACCAAAATAAAGAGTAAAACCCAAACCTTTACAAAGCAAAAGAAACAGATATAAAAGAATAGTCTTACATGATTTTACAGGGTTGATCTCTTTAAAAGATTCTTCTTTTTTCGGCTATTACACAAAAAGATCAAGCAAAACCTAGGAATGGTTGGGGGAGGGGCATTTCACAATGATGACATCACAAGCACAGGTTGAAGAAGCAGGAAATGGGACATCCTAACCACGGCTATAGACATTACGTGTAACCCAACACACAGGTCAAACAAGATGCAGCTTTCTTGGCTCAATCCAAAGGTAAAACCAGCATCCTTCAGTTATAGAACACTTGTCTCTACATACCAGCCCACTTCTTTGATGCTGTTGTTCCCCCTCAGGAAATAAAATATTCTTCACTAAAAACCTTAATATCTCCCATCTTTACATGACAAAACAAATGGATTTAAAAGAGGTCATGTTGTCTTTGTTGTGTGGATTACAGTTCAGTTGTGAAGAACTCCATTGTGGTGTGGATTACAGTTCATTTGTGAAGAACTCCATTGTGTTGTGGATTACAGTTCAGTTGTGAAGAACTCCATTGTGGTGTGGATTACAGTTCATTTGTGAAGAACCCCATTGTGTTGTGGATTACAGTTCAGTTGTGAAGAACTCCATTGTGGTGTGGATTACAGTTCATTTGTGAAGAACCCCATTGTGGTGTGGACTACAGTTCAGTTGTGAAGAACTCATTGCATAATTGAAGGGTGAACAAAGCTTAGTAACAAACAACTTGAGACACTGCTATTTTAGCCAAAGGTCAAGGATAAGAAACTTCTTATTTTTCTTCAAGTGTTTCTGTCAACTCTGAATTTATGATACAAAATAGATGACATCATTTGCCATTCCTCTCCTCTGATGTTGGATGAGCAAGATTGTGTGTGTGTGTGTGTGTGTGTGTGTGTGTGTGTGTGTGTGTGTGTGTGTGTGTGTGTGTGTGTGTGTGTGTGTGTGTGAGTGAGTGTGTGTGTATGTGTGTGTGTGTGTGTGTGTGTGTGTGTGTGTGTGTACGTGTGTGTGTATGTGTGTGCATATGTGCACATGCGTGTCTGAGGAAGTGTCTGTGTAAGTGCATGAGTGTGCATGAGACACGGAGACACAGAGAGTAAGACAGGAAGAGAGTGACAGAGACACTGCAGGACAAAAGCAGACCGGCCTGCTGCTACCAGAGTGAGGACAGGAGGACAGGCTCCTACAGCAGGTGTGTACACAAACCCCAGAGAGGGTGGAGAGGGTGGAGAGGGTGGAGGGAGACCATGAGATCTGTGGGAGCCCATTCAACTACTCTAATGCTCTCTATTTACAGAAGACAGGCATATAAAAATGTACTGTGACACCTCCGGCCATGAAGCCAACAGAACTCAAACAGAAACTCAAACAGAACTCAAACAGAAACTCAAACAGAACGTATACAGGAGAGAAATTAAAAAAGTTCCTATTTTATGTCATCTTTTTTATATACCTCTGTTAAACACAAATGTATCAGTCAAAATCTCTTTGAGGTCCTAAAATAAACATATCTGCTAGATTTAAAATGGAAAGAAAAAATATATTTATATATTAATTGCAAAAACAATTTAAAGGATTTAATATTGCAAATGAATGCAATCATCAGTGTTATTCATTAGAGGAACAAAAGAACTAACACTGAACTCAGTGCCTCCTGTGATCACACTACTCACTTTGAAGGTCAATGTTTTTCAGAAAATAACAAGGACCCTAACAGTGAGATGTTTTCTAATTATTTAGCAAAAGGCATAAACCATCCCAGAGATGTTGTTTTCATTTGTTAATTAATTCTTGTGTCTGTGTGCCATATTCTGTCATGTGACGTTGCATTATGCTGGATTAGTCTTTTGCAGTTCTCAGATCTGTTCAAATTATGCTGCTTAATTTACATTAGGAGCTAATTTGTGTGTAGACATATGGATGCAAGTCCATTATTGACCAGCAGAGGGCAACATTACATTACAGGAAACGTTTTTGAGTTAACGTTACCAAAGATGTTGTGATCAGAGCGGGTCAGTTCAATAATAAACTTAGATTTTCAGGCAACAATTTCTGGATTCTGTGAGTATATGTTTAGTGCCTTAAATGTGTGTGTGTGTGTGTGTGTGTGTGTGTGTGTGTGTGTGTGTGTGTGTGTGTGTGTGTGTGTGTGTGTGTGTGTGCGTGCGTGCGTGCGTGCGTGTGTGTGCGTGCGCGCGTGTGGAGTTTGCATGCGTGTCTGTCTGCGTGCTGGTATTTGCTTTTATGAATGATGTATGATTGTGTGTTCATATCCAGTGTGTGTGTGTCTATGTGTGTGTGTGTGTGCGTGTGCGTTAATCATGTGTGTGTGATAGGATAGTGAATATATAATGTGAATATATATAATGTGAGGGTGATGGGTGTGTGTGTGTGTGTCTGGTGTGTGTGTGTGTGTGTGTGTGTGTGTGTGTGTGTGATCATGTGTGTGTGTGATCATGTGTGTGTGTGATAGGGTAGTGAATATATATAATGTATGTGAGGGTGATGGGTGTGTGTGTGTGTGTATGTGTGTGTGTGTGTGTGTGTGTGTGTCTGGTGTGTGTGTGCCGTGTGTGTGTGATCATGTGTGTGTGATAGGGTAGTGAATATATATAATGTATGTGAGGGTGATGGGTGTGTGTGTGTGTGTGTGTGTGTGTGTGTGATCTTGCTAATAGGGTAGTGTAGAAGGGTCCCAATCCACTCTGCCCTTCACATTGCTCTTCTTCACTTCACTCTGCTCCTCTTCCTCACTGTCCTCTGACTCTGCGCTGGACGGATCGCCAGCCAGTTCATCATCATCGTCATCATCATCATCGTCATCATCATCATCCTCTTCTTCTTCGGCCTCTCCGTCTCTGATCTCGTCTGCAGGCTGTGCGGCTGCAATATTCTGCCCCAATAGAAAACAGTGCTGTGACTTTCTATCGCCAGAAGCAACTGTACAGCTCATTAGAGTAATAACGCTGTTATGATAACACACATATTATCATAGTCTGATGCAGAACGTCTTCAGTGCAAGGACACCCCATTACATGAGGCTTTCAGAAGCCTAGAAACCATCTAGGAACCGTGTAGGAACCATCTGCAAAGCATCTGCAAAGCACTCCCAGCTGGCTGGAATTGGAAATCAAAGCGAGCCCCGGCACACAGCACGGCACACGGAGGTATGGATCCTGTATTAGACTCTTACACTAATGACTCTAATGGCTTTATTAGAAACAGCTAACGAGTCCGAACGCCTCGTAGGTGAACCGCTAAGAACATCGGCCCGTTTGTTGCCAATTGTTCGTAATTTGCGCTCAACATCTTCTTTCCCTTCACACACGGAGTAAAGTGCTCAGAGTGGCTCCTGACCACCTGATGGACGCCGAGCACATTGGGGCAGAACTTGCCTCCATGGGGTTGACGGTGATGGTGAGGGTGGAGTCGTCCCAGTCCAGCTCCTGCTCCTTCCCTCCGTCATCATCCTCCCGCAGGCCTTCCTGGTGGGTGGCGTGAATGCGGTAGATGCCCAACACCACAATGACCACCAGGGCGGCGATACAGAGCACGATCACTGCTGTGGCTGCTGGGGGTGTGCCTGTGATCACACACACACACACACACACACACACACACACACACACACACACACACACACACACACACATTCACATGTACACACACACATACACATATACATATACACATACACATACACATGCATGCACAAAGACTAATACTTAGTGTGTTCATGGAGGAACACATTTGAGTTTTGTGGCCATTTGAGTTTTTAAGGTCATGTTTTTAAGGAACACATTTGAGTTTTAAGGCGACCGTTGAGTCGCCACCATTAATCAGCCGGAGAGGTGGCGGTACCGAGCCTGGAACGGGCCTTCCGTCACACCACCTCACCTCCGGGACGCTCCAGGACGCTATCGATCGCGGCCACTGACGCTCGTTACAAACGGAGCTCTCTCAAGGCCGCTGCGGGTTCCTGCACGACAACTTGTGTCGCGCCGTGGTGACCTACTTAGTAAACAAGACGCCAAAGGATGTGCTGGAATGTGTGGGAAGGTGGGGGGGGGGGCATCTATCAGAGCACCTGACAGGCTGCCGCTGGGGGGGGGTTTGTACTGGGGGAGCGTTTGCCTCCCATACATATCAAACGCACGGAGGCGTTTCAACCAGAGAGCTGGAGGAGACACGGTGCTTACAGTCAGCAGATGGGGGGGTGTGGGCTCGGAGCGCCCCCTGCTGGCTCTGACTCACCCCCCGCTAAGAGTTGCTCATTCTGTCAATTCTGTCTTCTTCTCTGTGTTTGAATCTCTCTCTCTCTCTCTCTCTCTCTCTCTCTCTCTCTTCTCCTCGCTGTAGTCATCTGTGTCCTGTGTGCCCTTGGGGGAGATCACTGGTGTCCCTGGTGGGTGTGTGTGTTTGTGTTTGTGCATGTGTGTGTGTGTGTGTGTGTATGTGTGTGTGGTAGAGGGCTTAGTCTAATCCTTGCAGCTCCTCAACATCAACAATACACTGTTGCAAAAGCCAGCTGCGCTCGCGTGTGTGTGTGTGTGTGTGTGTGTGTGTGTGGGGCTGTGAGTGGATATCACAGTGTGCAGTGTTGCCAAGCATTACAGATTTAATGAGCACGAACATATTTTTGCATATCTGACTCCCACATAGTAAACCACGTCCTTGTGAAACAGCGCATAATAGCAGAATTAGGGAACCGGAAATGTGCGTTTACGAGAGCGTCTCCCTCGGAGCCTGACGTCCTCACCTGAGATGTGGTCGGAGTTGATGGTGTGCACCACTAGGGGGTGCTGTACGGGACGCATGAACTGGGCCTGGGCGGCCATGTGATTGACGTGATCCGCGGCGTCGGTGCTGTGCACTACGCCGACCTAGAAAGGACGAGAAGACCGTTCTGTCGTAAGACCGCGGCAGGAAAGGCGTGGCTGAAAGGATGTGGCAAAAATACGTCGGACAGCTGCGGGGGGGTCAGAGGTCAAAAGCGCAGGGTGGAGAAGGGTGGAGAAGGGTGGAGAGGGCGGTGAAACAGCAGAGAGATGCGCAGAGCGTCACAGGTGCGAGGGCAAGGTTCTGACCTCCAGGTTAAACTCATTGCTGGTGTAGCGGCCGTTGAGTTCTGAACAGCTGAGCCGGAATCTTCTCTCTGACAGGCCGGACGGCTGACAGTTACGGTATCTCACCTGCCGGATAGCCTGCTCATAATGCACCATTGAGTCCACACCTGAGACCACCCACACACACACATACACACACACACACAGGTCAAAACCTCAGAGTCTGCGGGCTCTCGGTGAATTAAAACCACTCCAGACTGGACTGCACAGACCTATCCCTACACACAGCTCTCCCCACCTCACACGAGTGCTTCACGCCACTCTACCAAACGTCACGGCCATCTGAACGTCCTCTCAAAATGATCAAATTGCTCTCCACTGGAGAGGGGATGAATACATTATTGGACACGGGTCTGGGCTTGCAGACCATGAATAAAGTGCTTGACTTTTTTAAACCAACACTTGTGTGCAATAATGAGGCTCGCACGAATGTTAAAGCCATTTTTATGCATTTATGATCACTGAACTATGAGGCTGAGTCTTTTTTTCTGAAGTGTTGCTAGATAAACTTTGAAGTGTTACTACATAATATGATGTAACAGCATGGCTCAGAAGGGAAACAGGAGATAACAAGCAGCTAACCAAACATTTCACTAATCAACGTTTTGTTATCGAGACACATTAAGGACTTTTTACATACAATTTATTGCCACTGATATGCCCTCGTGATTATTTCAAATACTTAGTGTTATATAGTCATATATTTTAGAACCACAGATCCTTAGTGTTATATAGTCATATATTTTAGAACCACAGATCCTTTCTGGAACACATTTCAGTTCACATTCTGGAACTTTCCACCGATCATGATGTAATGATTTTATCAGACATCATTGCAGGTATGTGATGTTTACCTCTTTGTGTGAACACACACACACACACACACACACACACACACACACACACACACACACACACACACACACACACACACGTAATAATTCAATTAGCTAGAGTTGTAAACAGTGTAAACTGGCCCAAGATCTTGGATCCCACACACCACCTCACCTCAGACACACCACCTCACCTCAGACACACCACCTCACCTCAGACACACCACCTCACCTCAGACACACCACCTCACCTCAGACACACCACCTCACATCAGACACACCACCTCACCTCAGACACACCACCTCACATCAGACACACCACCTCACCTCAGACACACCACCTCACATCAGACACACCACCTCACCTCAGACACACCACCTCACCTCAGACACACCACCTCACATCAGACACACCACCTCACCTCAGACACACCACCTCACCTCAGACACACCACCTCACCTCAGACACACCACCTCACATCAGACACACCACCTCACCTCAGACACACCACCTCACCTCAGACACACCACCTCACATCAGACACACCACCTCATCTCAGACACACCACCTCACCTCAGACACACCACCTCACCTCAGACACACCACTTCGCATCACACACCACCTCACCTCAGACACACCACCTCACCTCAGACACACCACCTCACCTCAGACACACCACCTCACCTCACCTCAGACACACCACCTCACCTCAGACACACCACTTCGCATCACACACCACCTCACCTCAGACACACCACCTCACCTCAGACACACCACCTCACCTCAGACACACCACCTCACCTCAGACACACCACCTCACCTCAGACACACCACCTCACATCAGACACACCACCTCACCTCAGACACACCACCTCACATCAGACACACCACCTCACCTCAGACACACCACCTCACCTCAGACACACCACCTCACATCAGACACACCACCTCACCTCAGACACACCACCTCGCATCAGACACACCACCTCACATCAGACACACCACCTCACCTCAGACACACCACCTCACCTCAGACACACCACCTCACCTCAGACACACCACCTCACATCAGACACACCACCTCACCTCAGACACACCACCTCACATCAGACACACCACCTCACATCAGACACACCACCTCACCTCAGACACACCACCTCACCTCAGACACACCACCTCACCTCAGACACACCACCTCACCTCAGACACACCACCTCACCTCAGACACACCACCTCACCTCAGACACACCACCTCCCCTCAGACACACCACCTCACCTCAGACACACCACCTCACCTCAGACACACCACCTCACCTCAGACACACCACCTCGCATCAGACACACCACCTCACCTCAGACACACCACTTCGCATCAGACACACCACTTCGCATCAGACACACCACCTCACCTCAGACACACCACTTCGCATCAGACACACCACTTCGCATCAGACACACCACCTCGCATCAGACACACCACCTCACCTCAGACACACCACCTCGCATCAGACACACCACCTCACCTCAGACACACCACTTCGCATCAGACACACCACCTCACATCACACTTGGCAACAAACATCAGTGCTGCAGACAGCGGAATCACACATTTTTTAATGATCTCATGCGTGACAATTGCTCTGTCCCCCAAATCCCCATTTTCAATACATATTTTGGCAATAGCTATTAGTATTAGATTTTAGATTTTAGATGAGGTTTGTTATATTTACAGCGTTTAGCAGAAGCAGACACACACAAACAGGTCAGTTTCCTTCTCAGCTGCACAACAGTGTCGCTAACAGGGTAAAGGGAGAACCATTTCCATGATTTCCTCGTTGGAGCTGTCAAACGTCACAAAGCAGTACCATGGTCCATGCTGAAGGAGAACTCTCCTGGAACCCCCGTTATTTCCTGTCATTTCTTTGAGGGTCGTTCAGAGTCTGGGCAAACATGAGCCCAGAGGAGCGATCTCCTGCAGGAGGTGGTCACCTGCACGCCCCCAACACACACGCAGATGCCCCATCACTGAACACGGAGGGGGAGGTTACGGGGCGCGGGTGGAGAGGGTGGGGGCGGAGCGGGGCGTACCGTAGATGGACATGCCGGAGGTGGAGTTGGTGGCGTCCAGGTGTTTGCCCAGCAGAGATCTGTGGTGGATCTCCACGCTCTCCTGCTCTGGGT